>NW_027185877.1:13971456-14114455 GCF_028583685.1 Petaurus breviceps papuanus | reverse complement strand
TCCTTCCTTCCTTCCTTCCTTCCTTCCTTCCTTCCTTCCTTCCTTCCCACTGAGATATACCTTAGTGGTGCCTTGCTTAAGGCATTGTTGTCAAGTAAATGGACTCCTTCACTTCCCCTACCTTTTTGAAATATGCACAGATATGTGATACCTGCCTCACTGAAAATTGTAGAATGCAATAGAAATTGTAGTATGCATGAATATTCTCTGCCTGCTTCTGGATATGGATGACTCATACTGTGGTGAGTCTCTAGTTTTCTGAGCATGAAAATCTGATGACTGAAGGGTACCACACTGTATAGAAAAAGAGGCAGCTTCTAGTTGGTGGGCTTCTTGGCTTCTGCATACTAGGTGGAAAGTTACAATTTGAGTTGATGTAAAAAAGAAGGCCTTTTTCTGCCCTCAAATAATAGGGGAAGGGTGGGGCTACTGTTATCTAGATGAAATGAGGGATTCAACAAGCAGGACTTGTACTTTGGCCACTTTTCACATGAAATGTAAAATGGCCTTATAAATAAACTGTTTCCCAATGGGATTTAAATATTAGTTTTCCAGCTGATTGTCCTAGTAGTGATAATTGTTTTAATCATTTTATCATTCTGTATTGGTTAACATTTTCTTAAATTTATTTATTTAACATTTATTATAAAATAACATTTTAATTATTTATTATTTTAATTATTAATTATAATAAAATACAATATATAAAATAATTACTTATATTAATTATTATAAATTAACATTAATATTATAAATTAACATTTATTGCTTAACATTACTTTTCTCTGTGTGGGAACAAACTGCCTGTTCCATATCTGATACATGTTTATATATTGAGTATCTTTTTACTTCCTTCCACCCAACTTGTTTAGGAAAATCCTAGACTTTAAGCTCATAACCATTTCTGTATTTAACAACTGTATAAGCAGCAACCTTGCATAGGAAAGAGGGAGTAATAGAATGAAACACTGGGGAGTCTAATTTCCCTATTGAGAAGACAGGCAACACAAGAGCAATAAACCCAAGCGACATTTTACTTGAAAGTCCTTTATTTCATTCAATATCCACTTTTCCTCCCTGAAGGATTATAATCAGTTTTATTGGGTAGGAGATTCTTGGTTTTAATTTTAGCTACTTTGACGTGTGGAATATCGTATTCTAAGCCTTCTGATCCCTTAATATAAAAGCTGCTCAATCTTGTATTGTCCTGATTGTGTTTCCACAATACCTGCATTGTTTCTCTCTGTTTGCAATATTTTCTTCTTAATCTAGGAACTCTGGAATTTGGCAATAATATTATTAGGAGTATTCCTTTTAGGATTTCTCTCAGGAGGGGATCAGTGCACTCCCTCAATATCTATTTTACTCTCTGGTTCCAGAACATCAGGACAGTTTGATAATTTATTTTTTTTTTGTTTTTGATAATTTCTTGAAAGATGACATCTAGGCTCTTTTTTTTTTGATCATAGCTTTCAGGTAGTCCATAATTTTTAATTCTCTCTCCTGGATTTATTTTCCATGTCAGCTATTATTGCAATGAGATAGTTCACATTGTCTTCTGCTTTTTCATTCTTTTGGTTTTGATTTATAATTTCTTGATTTCTCAAAAATTCATTAGCTTCCATTTGTTCCATTCTAATTTTGCAGGAATTATTTTCTTCAGTGAGCTTTTGGACTTCCTTTTCCACTTGGGCAACTGCTTTTTTTTTTTTTGCATTTTTTTGGGAGGGCAATTGGGGTTGACTTGTGCAAAGTCACACAGCTAGTTATTGTGTCGAGTGTCTGAAGCTGTATTTGAACTCAGGTCCTCCTGACTCCAGGGCCTCTATTCACTGTGCCACCTAGCCATCCCAGCAATTCTGCTTTTTAAGGCATTCTTTTTTTTTTGGCAGCTTTTTGGAGGGCAATTGGGGTTAAGTGACTTGCCCAAGGCCACACAGCTAGGTTTTTTTTTTTTTAGTGTTAAGTGTCTGAGGCTGGATTTGAACTCAGGTCCTCCTGACTCCAGGGCTAGTGTTTACTGTGCCACCTAGCCGCCCCTAAGGCATTCTTCTTATTGATTTTTTGGACTTCTTTTGCCATTTTAGTTAGTCTATTTATTAAGGCGTTATTTTCTTCAGTATTTTCTGGTGTCTCCTTTAGCAAGCTGTTGACTGGTTTTTCATGATTTTCTTGTTTCACTCTCATATCTCTTCCCAGTTTTTCCTCTACTTCTCTTACTTGACTTTCAAAATCCTCTTTGAGACCCTCCATGGCCTGTGACCAATTCACATTTCTCTTGGAGGCTTTTGATGCAGGAGTGTTGACTTTTTTGTCTTCTTCTGGTTGTATGTTTTGTTCTTTGTCACCAAAGAAAGATTATATAGTCTGATGCTTTTTCCTCTGTTTACTCATTTTCCCAGACAATTACTTGACTTTTGAGCTCTTTGACAAGGTAGGACTCTGCTTCCAGAGTGGAGAGTGCTCTGTCCTAAATTTATGGGATTTTGCACAGTTGTTGTTAGAGCTACTTCTAGGAACCTGTAAATTTTCAGATATTCTAATCAATTCTATCTAATCATAATCTATGATCAAAGGAGAGGTTTTTATTCCTCTCCTGGTCTGTGGTCTGGTGTGTGAGTGAACACAAGTGTTTTTCTGCCTCCAGAACTGTGAGAAAGACTTCTTCTCCATAGCCACCACATGCTCTGCCACAGAAGTGCTTCTCCTCACCCAAGGACTGCCACCCAAGACTGCAACCCAGCTCCAAGCAGGGCAAAGCAAGAGAATCCTGCCTCAGTGCCAGCAAAGAGATCCCTGCAGTTGCCCTCTGATCAACCACTTGATCCACCCCACCATCTGTGGGCTAGGTCCAAGAGAATTTCCCCACTGACCTTTTACTTTGTCTGTGATGTTTTTGAGTTGAGAAGTCTATAAACTGGCACAGTTGCCAATGATTTACTTCCCTGAGTTCTGCTCCAATCTAATCTGTGTGGTTGCAGCCCATGTAGGACTGCACTCTGCTCCCTGTCTGGTGCAATAGACCCTTCCTATTGGCCTGCCAGGCTGTCTTCAGCTGGGGATGTGTTTCACTCTGTCATTTTGTGGGTTTTGTAGATCTAAAATTTTAGACCCATTTTTTACAGGTATTTGGAGGTGATTGGGGGACAAGCTCAAGCAAGTTACTGCTTTTGCTCTGCTATCATGGGTTATTTTTTAAGGAGATATTTTCTTCAGTAATTTATTGGGGTCTCCTTTAGCAAGCTGTTGATTCATTTCTCATGATTTTCTTGCATCATTCCCATTTCTCTTCCCAATTTTTCTTCTACTTATCTAACTTGATTTTCAAAATCCTTTTTGAGCCAATTCATATTTTTCTTGGAGGCTTTCAATGGAGGAGCTTTGATTTTATTTTCTTCTTTTGAGTATATGTTTTGATCTTCCTTGTCACCAAAATAAGATTCTATATTCTGATTTTTTTCTGCTTTTTGCTCATTTTCCCAATCAATTACTTCACTTTTTAACTTTTTGTTAAGGTAGGGCTCTGCTTCTAGTGTGTAGGGTATATTATTATTCCCAAGTTTCAGGAGTTTTGTGTAGCAGTTTTCAGAGATACTTCTAGGGACCTGTAAATTTTTAGTTCTTTCAAGGTGGTATGATCAGAAGAGAGGTGTTTACTCCTCTCCTGGCCTGTGCTCTGGTCTGTGAGTGACTACAAGCACTCTTTTCTGCCTTGGAACTGTGAGGAAGATTCCCCCTTCACTGCTGCCACAAGCTCTGCCATGCCAGTGCTCCTCCTTGCCCCAGGATAGCCACCTAGGACTGAGACCCAGATCGAGGCACAGGCAAAGCAAGAGAATCCTGACTCAGTGCCAGCAAAGAGATCTCTGCAATTCCCCTCTGATCAGCTGCTTGATTTTCACCCCGTGCCCCCCATTTATGGGCCAAGAGCTCCAGAAGCAGCAGCTACAGCTGTGCTACCACTGCCATCACGGGCTAAGGCCAGACTGTGCTCCTCTCTCACCCAGGTTCAATGAACCTTTCCTACTGACCTTCTAAGTGGTCTTTGGTGTTTTGGCATTTAGAAGTCTGGAAACCACCACAGCTGCCAGTGATTCAGTCCCCTGAGGCCTGCTCTGGTTCGCTGGGGCCCAGTCTACGCTGGTGCCTTTTGCGCTGAACTGTGCTCCTCTCTCATTCTGGTGCAACAGACCTTTCCTGTCAACTTTCCAGGTTGTCTTGAGCTGGAAATTTATTTCACTCTGTCATTTTGTCGGTTCTGCTGCTCTAGAATTTGTTTAGAGTTATTTTTTACAGGTATTTGGAGGGCTTTATGGGAGTACTCAAGCTAGTCCCAGCTTTTATTCTGCCATCTTGGCTCCACCCCCTCCCAAGGCACACTTTGTTGGCAAGCAAAGGACAAGGATTGGCTCAGGGCTCCAGCTTCTGCCAAATGGTATTTAATAGTCACTGTTAGACTTCCTCCTTTCCTTCCATAAAATGCTCTTTGGATTTGAAGGAGTTGGGGATGTGCCTATTTTTCACAGATGCCTGATGTCTATTTGAGAGTTTCATATACCTCATTATTTGCAGTTTTTTGAATTAAAATTTCCTGGAATAGAACAGATGATTGTCTATGCTGATTTTCATCTCAGATTTTAAAAGTTTATTGAAATTTCATTGTTTTTCTCTGCTAATTAGAGTTGGCAGAACATAGATTTTCCCCCACTGTGAAGATGTTTTAATATGTACCAGACATAATTTTCTCTTTGTTGTAGGTCACAGTTCTTAAGTGATTTTGTAAAACATGAAGACCCCATAGCAGCCAGCATGTACTTTAAGATTTACAAAGTCCTTTAGATGTGTTGTCTCACTGGATTCTCAAATCTACCCTGGGAGGAGGGTGCTATTATTATCCTCATTTTATAGAAGGTAAAAGGGAAGACGTGGGAGGTTAAGTGACTTGCCTAGGAACACACAGCCAGTAATTGTCTGAGAAATACACTGAACTTAGGTCTTTCTGTGCTCTACTGAGTACATGTCTCTTTCCACCTATATATTTAGAATGCATACTGCAGTAATTTTTATTCCTCTTGTACAAAAGACCAGGAGAAATTGATTGTTTCTCCCTAACTTCTCACTTCAGCACAAATATTTGGACAGGGATAATTACTGTTAATATTTATTATTGTTCCCATTCTATATAAAGCAGTCCCTAGTGGCCAGAGTTTGTTCCAGTGTTATTTTTGCTTCTCTCTGACTTTAGAGAACACCATAGGGATTCTCCTTCATTAAAGCCAGAGAGCTTTGAAAGTGGCAGCAGGGAGTGAGACTACAGAAACAGTGGTACTTAGTGTCCCTACAGTTTATAGTTTCATTTGTTACAATAATGGACAAATAATTCTATTATTAAGTAGCATAGATAAATAGATTATAGCCTCTTTGACAACCGATGAGATGCCTGATGGATAACTTTAACTTTCAGTTGTTTCTCCTGATATTTTGGGCACACATTGTATGGAGTTTCTCATTTTGATTTATAATTTTTCCTGGAACATACTTCAACCAAGAAACTATGCCAGTTTAGCTTACTGAGAAATCCTGTTTCCTCTTGTGAGGTACTTAGGAGTCTTGGCTTCATAAACATCTATTATTAGATACTACATGAAGTGGTGGAAAGAGCACTGGCCTAGGAGGCAAGAGATTTGAGCTCTCCTTCTGTCTCTGCCTTTAACTAACTATGTCATTTCACCCCCTCTGGGTCTGTTTTCTCATTGGTAAGATGAGTGGTTGCCCTGGATGATCATTTCCAGCTGTAAAGTTTGATGATTCTGTGTTTGTGATTTTTATTATTCTTGCCATTGGGACTTTAGGGAACTTAGGGTCTATGCTAACTGCTAAAATAATCAGGTGCTTACCACCAGCTTTTTCCATGGGAGATGGAGCTACAGTTCAGCATCCTTTTTATGAGAGCCTCATGTTGCTGGGGGTAAAAATCATGGCCTTGTTAATTTCATGTGACTACCCCAAACTGCTGGCTAGAAGCAAGACTGTCCTGACTAAGCATTTATTCTCTCAGCTGTTAATTTTTTATTCAGACTTGCAGCTCCTTCGAAAGGACTATGAAGACTTTCTATTTAACGACATTAAAATTTTAATCCTTGTCATTTTGAAACATAAAGCACCATGGATGGACTTCCTCATCTTTCACTCGAATAAAGTAGGTAGTTCAGGTCTTTACAAAAGATTAGGTTTTCTTGGAATTTTACTTACTTCGCAAAATGTACTATAATACTTTCTACTTTTGCTTAGGTGTAAATGGAATAAAACATGTCACCTTGCAAGTTGGCAAAAGTTTAATTGCTGGGTATCAAGTAAATTATTTCCTTTGTACATGGAAAATTATATTTAATCTTTCAAACCCTTAAGATAGCTTCAATTTACCCAGTAGAACAAAGTTGAGTTATGCAAGTATTGTTTGGGCTTCACTTTTCCAATTCTTTCCCTCTTCCTTCCACCTCCTTGCAATTTTTATAATATGAAAGAACATAAAAATGCCATAAGATTTTAAACTAGATTTGTTCTACCTAATAAGATGCATGAAAGACAATGTTGAATAATGGAGACAGAACTGAATTCAGAATCAGGAACCCCTGATGTAATTTCCTGCCTATGAAATGTCCTAACTGTATGACCATAGACATTAAACTTCTCAGAGTCCCCAGGCAGCTTTCTTGAGATGACAAGTCTACAGGATAATAGTGCAATGAGCATAATTGATTCTTTTCTCTCTCTTCCCCCTAATCTGCTCTCACTAGAGCACACTTTATTGGAGCATGCACAGAGTTGAGCTGAGATCTCCTGGGTCACTTCTAGTATAACAGATCTGCTTTGGATCAATGCTGAAGCCATGGCACTTGAGGTAACCCAGAATCTCCTCAGTCCTTGCAATGCTAGCAGGAGAAAAAGGATTTGTCAAAAGATGATTTTGAGTTGTCAAAAAATGAAGGATCCACTCAGTAGATTCTAAAGGAATGACTTCTACTCTTGCTTTCTTCTTCTCTCTTGAATGTTTGTGGCTCCTCTCTCTGTGGAAGCTATGGTAGTTGCTTTCACTTTGCAATGGATACCATGTATTGCCCATATGAGTCTAAGCTCCGACACTGGTCTTCTGGCTGAATTTTTTGCTTAGTGTTTCCCTAAGGATAGAGACCAAACAGTGATGAAGAAAGACATTTTCAGCTTGCGGGCAACCTCATAAATTCAAGAGTTCAAGAACTCCTTTATCCTTGAGAACTGATCAATAGGAAGAAGATTTTTTTTTTTTTGGCTTAGCAAGCATATCCTCAGAGAAAATTATCACTGATAGGAAAATGAGTCCAAGTCATACCCTAGCTTGCCAAAAACATTTACTAAATAGCTACATAGTGCAAAGTTTCAGGTTTTAAAGTTTTAATTATCAATATCCTGGGAAAGTATCTTAGGAGCTGTAGGTTACAGTTATATGTTTTAAATTTTTGACAATCCATGCTTATGCCATCTGAGCTCATATTGGTCTGATTAGTCATAGTTGGACACACTATACCTTGACCTCAACATATTATTTTGGTCAAAAAACGACAGTAACCAACACCCATCTTTCTGACCTTCTTCTCCATCCATCCACACAGAAACCTTCTGAACCTGGTTTTATTTAGTTTTCCTTTTATTTGATGGCGTCTAAATGGTAGAGAGCGTTAAAATCATCTTGAAATACAACCAGGTAGGTTCATTTTTGTCTTTAGTGTTAAAATGAACCTGGTACTTGAATGAGCTGCTTCTCTTTTGGAATGAGTAGTTTAGCTACATGTAGTGAATGATAGCAAAACTGAAAATATAAAGCCCTTTTGTAATGAAACAGAAAGGGTCAAAAGACAGCTCTTTTTTTGTATAGAGGAAAATGGTAACATTTAGGTGGATAGGAAGGGAAAAAGAAATATTCATTTGGAAATAGCTGATAGACTGTGGTAATATGATTATTAATCCCTAAGGTATCTTGTATTGCTATTATACTTTAAAAATTAAAGCATGCCATTGATATGTTATATGGTAGAGTTTCCTTTATTTTTGCAAGATAAGGTCAGTTTCTATCTGAATGCAAAGTATTTCTAAATAGTCAATAAATAGTATGTACTTCAGTCATAAGCACTGAACAAACTGTCAGCATTATATATATGACATGTTAAAAAAGAGAGAGCAGCTATTAAGGCTTCCAAGGACCCCAACCCCAAAAAGCAAGTAGTTCACTTAAGAACCAGTTTTACACTAGGATTGTAACATTTGAAAGGCAGAATAGTGTAGTAGATAGAGGGCCATCTTTGGAGTCAAGAAGAGTTGGATTCAAAGAGGGAAGATATGGGTTCATATTCAGAGGAAGAGAATGGAGGTAAAAAATTCACTCCATTTTCAGTGAGAGATGTTAAATGGTCCCAAGAACAAAAAGGGTTCTCGAAAGAACTTAAAAGGACTTAAATAAAAAAGGAGAGATCAAGGAAAAATTAGAAAAAAAAATAAGAGCAATCCAAGAAAATTATGAAAAGAAAGTCAATCAACTGGAGATAGAGAATCAAAAACTTGAGGAAGAAAATAATTCCTTGAAAACTAGAATTGGGCATAGGGAAGCTAAAGATGTTATAAAATACCAGGAAATAAAAAAAATGAAGTCAAAAGGATGAAAAAAATAGAAGAGAAAGTGAAACATCTCTTCACAAAAATAGCTGATTTAGAGAACAGATGGAGGAGAAATAATGTAAAAATAGTTAGATGACCTGAAAATTATGATAAATAAAAGAATCTCAATACAATATTACAAGAAATTATAAAGGAAAATTGTCATGAAATTCTAGAATAAGAAGGCATTGTAGAAATAGAAAAAATTGGATCACCACCTGAGAGAGATCCCAGGAGAAAAACATAAAGGAAAATTATAACCAAATTTCAATGATCCGAGGTTAAGGAGAAAATATTGGAAGCAACAAGAATAAAACAATTTAAATATCATGGACCATAGATTTCTGAATACTATATTCTTTAGATTAAAAAAGCTGGGGTTAAGACCAAGGGAGACTTACCCAACAAAATTAAATCTAATCTTGAATGAAAAAAAAAAAGGATATTTAATGAACTCAAAGACTTTCAAGTTTTTGGGGACAAAACCCCCAGAACTTAAGAGAAATTTTGACAAATAAATTTGGACATCCAGGAGAAATATAAGGTAAATGTTTAGGGTCTCAATAAGGTCAAATGTTTACTTTGTATATATTAAAATATTAGCAGCACTCTTAAGATTGTCATTATTTGGATAATTTGAAAGAAAGATGTTAGCTGAGCTGAGTATGATTCTAAAAAAAAAACTGGGTAGGAAAAGATAAAAAGGAGTAATTATCTCATACAAATGAGGCATAAAAGGAAAATTGATACATAAGAAGCTAGTAGGGAGAAGGGCAGGTCATCCTGGAACCTTATTCTCATTGGGAATAGTTTAAAGTGGGAACAACATATGTATCTGGAAGGGTATGAAAGTCTTCTAAAAATTCAGAAAGAAATAAGAGGGCAAGGGGCTAAGGTGAGGGGAGAGAATAAGTGAAGGCCTTTCAGAGGGGTGGGTAGGTTAAGGAATAGGAGGGCAAGGTAGCAGGTAGATGTAAAACAGAGGAAGGCTAGGGTAAATAGGGTGAGAAAGATAGTAAGGAAAAATAGAAAGGAGGAAAATGGACAACAAGTAATTGTAGATTAGAATGTGAATGGGATGAATTTACCCATAAAACAGAAATGAATAGCAGATTAAAAAAAATTTTTTTTAAAGCAATTGGGGTTAAGTAACTTGCTCAAGGTTACACAGCCAGTTATTTCTGGGTGTGGTGCTAAGTATCAGAGCCCAGATTCGATTCCAGGTCATCCCGACTCTGGGGCTGGTGCTCTTACTCACTGCGCCACCTGGCCGCCCCCAGATTAAAATTTTGAATTCAACAATATGTTGTTTTCAGGAGTCATAAAAATGAGAAATACACATAAAGGTAAAATAGAGGGCAAGAGTAAAATTAAGTATGTTAAAAAATCAGGGATATTTAGTAATCACCATCTCGGACAAAGTTAAAGTCAAAATAGATTTAACTGAAAGTGAAAAATAGAGAAAATACACTGTGTCAGCAATGTTATTCAACATTGTTTTAGACCATTTAAAATACCTAGACAGTACAAAAAACCTGAGTATAAACCTGCCAAAATGCAGGAACATAAACATAAAACACTTTTTATACAAATAAACTCAAATATTAATAATTGAAGTAATATTTATTGTTCATGGATAGGTAAAGCCAATATAATTTTTAAAATGACAGTTTTACCTAACTAATCTATTTATTCAATGTCATCCTAATTAAATTACCAAAAAAATGTTTTTTTAAGTTGGGAAAAATAATTACCAAGATCATTTGGAAGAGCAATAGGTCAGGAACTTCAAAGAAAACAGGGAAAACAGAGATGTAAAGGAAGTAGATTCAGAAGTATCAGACCTTAAACTATATAAAGTGAGAGCATTGTTGAAATATAAAAAGGATAATTTTGGTTATTTTAAATTAAAATTTTCTTGTATAAATAAAACCTATGAAGCCAAGAATAAAGGGAATTGCAGAAATTTGGGGGGGTGGGTGGATATTTCATAGATGATCTCTCAGATAGAGTGTGATTGGGTTGGAATATTGCTAGTGTAGGAAATGATAAACTGGTTGACTTAGAAAAACATGGAAAGACTTGTACTTATGAAGGATGATGGTATCCACCTTTAGAGAAACATGATAGGAGGAGATACATTTAGCAGTCTTACATATGTGTATATGAATATATATCTGTATATATGTGTATGTTTATAGATATCTATGTATATGTATATAAATCCATGCTTAATTGTAGCCTTCTTTAAGGTGGGGTAGGGGGAAGGAGGGGAAAAATGAAGTAAAAAGTGCACAGCAGAGAACAAAAGAAAACCAACAAGAAGCAAAGAAGAGCTGGGCAGCTTTGAAAACAATGTGTAGTATTTATTACATACATTTTTTTGAAATGGAAATTTATTGTTTTATATTGAATCCTCTCATGGTCTGCTGTGTACATGGTGATTTTTTTTTAATTTTGTATTTAAGTTTAAAATTTAAAAATTCACAAAAAAAAAAAGATTCAAATCCTGCTTCTGATTCTTAGGTGACCCGCATGGCACAGTGGTTCTCAGCTCTCATATATAATCAGTTGGCAAATCTTGTATATTCTACAGTTATTACAACTCTCATATCTGTCTTTTCCTCTCTAATCATGACAGCAACACCTTCATTTAGGTCCTCATTACTTCTTGCTTCAATAATTGCAATAGCCTCTTTTCAATTCTTTTCCCAAAAAGCTGCCAATGTAACATTCCTAAAAAGCTCTTGTGTCTCCCTCTCTTTTTTTTGACAGTTGTCCATTTTTATTGCATATGCCAAATAGAAGGGTACTATGTACAGAGGATATAGGGGAGGATCTTTTTAGTCTCCTCCTCTTTGAACAAAGTCTTGATGATCTCTTTCTCAGTCTGTAGACGCTCTTCCCGACACTTTTGTGCTTCTTTGTCTTAGACCTGTGAGTTTCAGCCTGGTCAGCCAAGAGCTTCTTCTGGGCCTTGTCTGCTTTTAGTTTATGAATGTGCTCCATTAGTATTTGCTTATTCTTGAACACATTTCCCTTCACCTTCAAGTACAAGCTGTGGTACATGTGGTGGTAAATCACGGTATCTTCGAAGCAGATGGCGAAGAAACCTCATTCGCCTCATCCAGGTCACCTTCTCAGGCATACGAGCATTGGCAGTACCCTTTCTCTTCCCAATACCCATGTGCCTGCCCTTCCTTTGAGCCAGAGTATTTTTTCAGCATCTGGCACAATAGTGCACAGTAATGGGCTTCTGGATAATAAGCCCATATTTAATCAGCTTCTGGATCTGCTGGCAGGAATTGGCATTGGCAATTTCATTGGTCTCATTGGGGTCAAGCCATACCTTCTTCTTTCCACATCTAATGACACTAGAGGCAAACCTCTTCTGAAGCCTGAGCATACTCATGGCTTCAGCTGCATCTTGGAAAAGGAAAGGAGAGAGCCTCCCTTTTAGAACCACATATAGCCTCTTTTCTTTAGCCTTTAAAACCTGTTGGTGTTAAAGAAAGACAAATATGTTTGGTGTGAGCCCTTGTTGGGGCTGCTTTATACCTTTAGTGCCCACCTGCCTCCTAGCTCTCACCTGTGGCTCCAAGAAGCTGTAGCATGTGTAGCAGCCACATCTTGGTAAAACTGTTTTAGCAGATGGGCTAAAGCAGGTTGAAGGTAACTGACAAGTGTCAAACCCATTGGTGAATTGGGGAGAGGTGTCTACCCTAAGCATATGAAGACTTCTCTGGTGGAATAGGCAGATGTGAACAGTTTGTTACAATGGACCAAGAAGTCAGTGGAAGCAGGCTGTGAAGTGCTTAGGGCTTGGTCATACATACATCAAAGATGCCAAGGTCATCTATTGTATCCTGAGCCATCAGCATTCATCTTGACTTTATTTTTCCACTGGACTCCAATGACTCAGGAAGAAAGATTGAACCCAGTGACTTTGAGTAGCTCTACTTCACTTAAATCTAATTTATGTTTAAGTCAAAAGACATTGCTCATGCCATTTAACATTTTTGACCTACCTTGAAGACCTATGGCAATGGGGAAGTGACAAAGCAGTATGTGCGGATACATTGGGAATTATATTCACAACCTTGCACACAGACAGCCCAGGGCATGGGGTTGTCTTCTCACTGAACTGAAGTAGTAGTGGGATTTAGCAGCTCCCTGGGTGTCTGAGCATCTGAGCAGCTTTTTTTTTTAAGGTAGAGACATCTCCTTTACAAATGTCCATATGGACTATTTGTGCCACACCTGTAGATGAGCCTCCTGAGCTCATATTAGTCTGATCAGTCAGTGGGACACACTGTACATCGACTCTGACACAGGGATGTCATTTTGGTCCTCTTTGACTATGAAGGACAAAACCAAAGCCTTTTGTGATCTGACTCCAGACTTGTTCTATATTCTTTCCCTTCACATATCAGCCAAACTGGCCTTCCTGCTTTTCCAGATATACAACATTCCATCTCCCATCCCCATTCCTTTGCATAGGATGTCCCCTAATGTGCTCCTTATTTACTTCTGCTTCTTAGAATTCCAAGGTCTTTTCAAAACATTATCTCAAGCCTTACCACCTCCATGAATTCTCCCTTGATTCCTTCTCCACTAGTTCTCACTCCCTCAAATTATTTTATATTTACATCATTGGATTTATTTATGTAGAGGAAGGTGAATCAAGGTGGTACCTTATCATTTTGATGAACTCTTCAATTAATTTCACTGAGGAGGAGCCTTTGGAGTCAACTTAGAGGGACATCTCAATGAAATGTGGGTAAGCTCCACAGAGTGCTATATTGATTAGGTTTCAGAGAATGGGACTATTTTCTGATGATTGACTTTTAGAAAATCACCTACCCTTCCTCTTAGTTTATAAAGGCAGACTTATCAGCCTCTCCAGCTCTGTTCAAAACCAACTTCCTATGTGGAAGAGGGGGGCATTTTTAACTCCCTAGGTGGTATGATCTCATAATCTTTCTAGTCTGAGAATTAAAATGAGGGGGTGGGGGGGCATCACCAGCTGTAGACATTTCCATGTAGGTAACTCCAGGTATGGGAACTTCTGATTTTGATATTTCAGATATTTGATATTTCAAATCCTGGATCCTCTAGAAAGAGAATTCCTGAGGGATTGTGCTCTTTGATTAAAGAACAAAACATATATCCTGAGAAGTCACCTACTTGGAGAGTAAAGCCAATGAATTACTCAGTACAGTTATGATGGGAAAAAGACTACTTGTTTAGAAGCCTCCTTTCTTGGAAGCATCTAACCACTGCCTGGTGTTATGATCATGGAGGGGAATATGTCTGATCCTGTAAAAGAGATAAATTTCATTGTACTATCAAGGTATTGCCCTGATAGCAACCCTAGGTTTGTATATCTCCATAGGAGAAACTGATAGGGCATTTGAATATTCTATGTGGTTTTGGATCTGTTCATGAGTTTCTATGGATCCTAAAAGCAATTTCTCTATTTTCCAGGGAGTAAAATAAAGACTGTTACTGTATTTCAAGTGCTTGTATGGGGCTAGGGACCTCTTCTACCAGCTTTTAGGTAAACCAAAATTTGAGTTATACTTTTAGTAATTATTTTCCTGGACTAATTCTAGTAATTAGAGATTTTCTTGGAATAATTACATGTGGGAGAATGAAAAGAAAGAAACTGATTCTCTTAAGATCAGGCCCTCAGGATTAGATCTAATATTTGTTTGTTTGTTTTCTCTGATTTTTTTTTCTTTTTCTTTCTTTTCTTTTTCTTTCTCTGATTTTTTGAAAGGGAAAAGTTAGGGCAATTGGGGTTAAGCGACTTGCCCAAGGTCACAGGGCTGGTAAGTGTTAAATGTCTGAGTCGGGATTTGAACTGAGGTGCTCTTGACTCCAGGGCCAGTACTCTATTTTCTAGCTGGCCCTAGACCTAGTCTTTGTGATTCCAGAGTTGGGTTAGGGGAGGGGGCTGAGTCACATGTTACACTAATATATATTGGTTTGGTTTTGTTTTTTTCCTGCTTCACCAGTAGAAAGCAAGATCCTTGAAACCAGTGGACATTTTTGTTTTGATCTTTGTATCTCTAGCACCTAGTATAGTTCCTGGCACATGATAGGGGCTTAATAAATGTTTTTGTTTGTTTGATTGATTGTATCCTCTACAAATTTTTTTTTCAATGATTCTCAAAGGCTTTGCTTATGGAAGCAAATTGTGGAAGATAATACTAAACTGGAAAGACCTCAAATCTTAACCTAGCAAAACTGTCCTAGTCCATCATGTGTATATGAACCCATAACCCAGATTACACAATGTTTTGCCAATTTCCCAGACATGTACCTTGTGTCACCTTCACACTTCATTCTTGCCAAATTCCTACCACTACAACGACACTTCTCCTCACCTGAACCAACTCCTTCTACAGTAGACCTCTGTACCAGACCTCCAGAACTCATAAATTCATGACTCTAGTACATAGGGAAGTCTACCTAATTATCTCTGGAATTCTTGCATTGGGTCCTAGGCATCTTGATTGGTCATTGGGTGTAAACTTATCTAGCCCACATGACTAGCTGGTCTCAGACTTCAGACTAGACTATGCTTTACCTTTGCATCCCATTCTATCATCACCTTAAACCATCTTGCAACCTACATGTCATCGCACCTAACCCTAACCTTCCTCCCTCACTCTCCACTCCAATTTCCACTTCTTTCTCAGTAATCAAATTTTTTTGTATTTTTGATTTTTTCCCTTTTTTTTACTTTATTCTGAACTTAAGAAATAAAACATTTTCATAACAATAGAATAGAAAAAAAGTTTGTACATGAAACTGCATCATATCACTTCACATCATATCATATATTGTAATATTGTATTATATTATATTATGTTAGGTTAGGTTATATTATATTATCCTTTTAAATGAAGTTATTATGTGACTCTCTTTTTTGTTTCCTTTTTTTTCCCCTCTCCCTAGAGATGACTACCATTAGACACAAATATATAGATGTGTGTATAAAATTCTATACATCTATTTATCAGTTCTTTTTCTTGATGCAGATAGCATCTTCCTTCATAGATCCTTTGTAGTTAATTTTGGTATTTATAATAGTCAAAATGACTTAGCTGATCAAAGTTAGTGGTTCCGTCTCTTCTAGAAAAGGTATGTTAATTAATTGCCCTATGAATTAACCCACCATCTTTACGACTTTCCAAGCTGCTTCCTTATCATATCTAATGATTTATTTTTTATTAAATGTATTATTTTTATTAGATTTTTATTAAAATGTAAGATCCTTGAGGGCGATGGGTGATTTGCTTTTTGTTTCTGTATATCTAGTACATCCTCAACTCTGCTCTTATATCCCAAAAAAGTCTATGACAGAAAAAAGGGAGCCACAGGTGACACAATATTCATAGCAGCAATATTTATGACAGCAAATATCTGGAAACAAACTAATGCCCAATGATTTGCAGAATGGTTGATCTATACTTTCAATATAGTTTCAAAATATTGATTTACTTATAATTACTTGCTTAAATAATTCAGAGTTCAATCACCTAATTCCTTATCTTTTTCACTCTATTATTATTCATGCTTTTTGTTTTTTGTAACTTAGTCCAATATGGTTGCTTTTCCTATTTTTGTTCTATTTAGTGACATTTCTATCTCCTCAAAAAACATATATAGCTCTGATATTAGACTCCAAGTATAGTGGTTCTGCTGTCTTGATTGGACAAAATAGTTAAATGTCTTTTTGCAAATTTTTCCCCATTTTTTTTCTGTTTGTAGGCCTTCCCTCATTTTTCTTGAATGTCCATGGAATGACTTGGCTTGCCTTGTGTATCTTGTCACACTTTCTTTAAATTGGTTTAACTTTCCTTTGTTTCTTTCTGTTTTTATGAAATGATACTGCATATCTATCACCCTTCTTTCTAACCCAGGGATACTTCTGCCAGCTTTTTGTTCTCATTTGTTTTAGTCCTGTAAGGTGCTTTCTTGCTCTTTTGATCTCTTTTTAGCAATTAAACTGGTGAAACTCCATGAATTTATTAATCAGTGTCATTGTCATTTTTGTTGCCCATTTCACATTTCTGATTTTTGATTGCTTGCTTAAGTAATTCAAGGTTCAATCATTTTAATTAAATTCCCAATTTTTTTTATCCATTATTGTTCATTCTTCTTGTATATGTTTTTTTTTCAAATCCTCATCTCAGCTCTGACAAGTTGATGGTCTCATTATATGCAGACCATACACCACTGACAAATTTCCATATCAATAATGAATCCTTTATTTGTCCTTGTTATTTTTTATTTTTCTATTTTTGGAGGGCAATTGGGGTTAAGTGACTTGCCCAAAGTCACAGGGCTAGAAATTTTGTCAAGTGTCTGAGGCCTTATTTGAACTCAGGTCCTCCTGACTCCAGGACACGTGCTCTATTCATTGCACCACCTAGCCGCCCCCCCCACCTTTATTTGTCTTTAAAAAAAATTATTTCATTCTTTTTGGTGTTATTTGGTGTTTATATGCCCAAAGCACACCATTTTTTCTTTATTTTTTAGAAAGTGTTTGTGATATAGAGGCATGAGTATTCTATATAGCCTGCAAATCTCTGGCCTCTCTCATTTCTCTTTCTTGAATATATATATAGCTATTCTCACATTTTTTCTGCCTTTGCACTAAAGTCACCAAGTATAAGAATGTATGTTGATTTGATTTGGAGTATCTTGCCAAGTTCTTCATAGAATTGCTCTACCACTTTATCCTAAGTAACTAATGTTGATGTATAAGATGAAACTATTTTCATGACAGTGTTTTTGCAAATACTTGTCATTAACACCATAGCATATAATAACTGCAGTGGGTTGAAATTGTCTTCCTGGAAAAGGTCATGTTTTAATTATATTGTTCTTGACATTATTGTGTTGGTGACATGTTTTAAATGTAGAAGAGTTTTCAGTCAAGTATTCTGGTGTTACCACATGCTTACATCTATTTTTATATATTTGCAATGCATCAATCAATAAATCATCAAGCTCTTATTAAGTGTTATGTGCCAAAGCATTGGGAAATACAAGTAAAAGCAAAAGAAATACAGTCCTTGCTCTCAGGGAGTTTACATTCTAATGAAGAAAGACAACACATAAAAGAGGGCTAAAGTAGGGAGGGCAGTTAGGTGGCACAGTGAATAGTGCTGGATCTAAAGTCTGAGTTCAGATCTGGCCTCAGACACATTAGCTGTATGATCCAGGGCAAGTCACTTAACCTTGTTTTCTTCAGTTTCCTTATCTGTTAAAATGAGCTACAGAAGGAAATGGAAATATGTTTGTCAGGCTCTTGAGGAGTCAGACATGACTCAAAACAACTAACAACAAACTAAAAAAAGATAAGGAAGGACAGAAGGACATTAGGGCATGGTGGTGAAATCTAGATAATAATACCTGGAAAGGTGATGAAGCTTGACTGATCTTGGCCTGTCTGCAAAATGGAGGCTTCAAAAAAGAACTCAACCCTAGGAGAAGGTTACCTGCATGGTGGAGGTATGTTCCAGGTAAGAAAACCCCAGGTGCTAAGGAAAGTTCCAGGGTGAGAAGGCAGCTGAGTCATGGTGGTAAATTCTGGGAGAGTCAAAGCATAGACAAGAAGGAACTGAATCATGACTATCCTGGGCCCACATCCAGAATATTAAACTTCAAATAGAGGCATGTATATTTGATCCTAGAGGTAATAGAGAGCCATTAGAGTTAATTGGATAGGGAAGGATAGGGGTGACATGATCAGACCAACACTTTAGGAAGATCACTTTGGCAGCAGAGTAGAGGATGGATTGGAATGGGGAGAGACTTGAGGCAGGGAATTCAAATACAAGGCTATTGCAATAGTCCAGGTAAGAAGTGATGAGATCCTAAACAAATACGGTCATTCTGTGAGTTGAGAGAAAAGCATATAGGAAGAAAGAAAGAAAACAAGAAATTATTAAATGTTTTCTATGTACTAGATAACAATACAATTATCTCATTTGACCTTCATAGTAATCCTGGGAGGTAGGTGCTATTATTATCTTCACTTTACAGTTGAGGAAACTGAGGCAGACAGGTTGCCCAAAGTTGCACAGTTAGTGTCTGAGGCTGAATTTTCCTCCTATCTTCCTGACTCCAGGCCTAATGCTCTATCCCCTGCACCACCTGGACATTGTAGAGAAAGAAATGACAAGATTTGGTGATGTTTTTTGGCTACATGGTGGGGGTAAACAAGAGAGAAGAGATGAGAATGAGTGAGGCTGCAAAGCTTGGCTTTTGGAAGGGTGCATTAAGTTAAAAAACTGTGTGCATAGAACTAGCTCCATGCTTTACACAATCAGGAAGGGTAGTCAGTATCATCAAATTGGATTATGAGTTTCTCTCTTTATTACTGGGACTATTTGTTACATCTTTTTTGTTTCCCAGAAAATATGTTGGTATTTTCCACTAAGTGTACATAAATTTTTTTTAACAATATAAGCTGTGAGTGCATTGTGTATAGTACATAAATATTCTAATTGGTTTGTATTTGGAAGAGTATCTGGTTTTCTTATCTTTTGATAATAAATATGTAATGCATTATATCAATAAGCAAGCTTGCATCAGAGAAGAAACTGATAAAGTGCTTTGTTTGTCTAAGATGGATGTTTCCCACACCCCCAGCTCCTGTTAATGTATCTAATACTCTACGCCCTAATAAACTTTATCGGGTGAGAATGCCTCTTTGTTTGAATTATAGAATGAATTAAATGTTTAAAACAGGTGTGAACAATTCTTAGACACCTTTATTGAATCAATCAATCAAGCAAAGGCACAAGCTAGGTATAAATAAGCTAGTTAATACAGTTGGGAAGGAATGAAGTGGTTGGGGTCCTTGAATGAAATCATATACATTTGTAAGGTTGTGTATATTGAAAGATATTTAATCAGGAGGGTTCTAACAAATATTTGGGGAGTCCAATTTAGAAGTGTTTTGAGGAAGAATGAGATCAAAGGCAGTGTCACACTTTCCACTGTGTCTGCCCCTTGACCAGAGAAAAACTGTGCGATCTTTGAAATGAGAGATTTTGACTTCCCATCGGCAATAGTAGCTGTGTCAACAAAGGGCACTGGTTGATGGCAACATCTGTGCTGGGAACCAAGGACAAATTATACATATTGAAGATAGGCAAGCTCAGAACTTCAGAGGGATCTAATTCTCAGGGCTAATGCAGGGAAGCTATGCACACCTCAGGGGAACTTCATGAGTACTTTCTCCAAGAAAGTAGAAAATAACTTCCATATAATCAGTATCTGTGAGATATCACTTTGACCACTTGTGCTCTAAGCTTGAGTCCATTTCCTCCTAGACTCTGTTTATACTTGTGGGAGGGTGTGTCCCAGGCTTTTGGGTGTTTTCTTATTATAGCTGATTAATAAATAATCTTAACTAAAAGCTAATTAACTTTGGATGGCTAATGATATCATCTGGACATCACTATTGTCAATTACCCTCTGGTGACCAGCTTATCAGTTCCAGTGGGAGTAAGGAAGTAGTCCCAGAGGGCAAACCATTTCACACTTGATCCAACTTCCCTTTTCTTCTGTTAGGATTCTTTCAACTATGTAGATAACCAGAAATTTTCCATATCCTCCTTCAGAGAATCCTCTCTCTCCTCTAATTTCTTTGCTTCTGTAGTATAATTTTTGATTGATATGAATTGTTTAATTTTTTTTGTTGCTATAATTAATTTTGTTGCCTTAATCTTTTGGCTTTTTGATTAAGGATATTAAGAATTTTAAGTATACTTTTATTTTCTGTATTCCATTTCATATTTTTTTTTGTTGTCTTAAGTTTAGAAATAGAGCAGTGATTTTTTTTCTTTTTGGAGGGGAGAAGGCAGGGCAATTGGGATTAAGTGACTTGCCCAAGGTCACATGGCTAGTAAGTGTTTAAGTGTCTGAGGTCAAATTTGAACTCAGGTCCTTCTGACTCCAGGGCTGGTGCTCTATTCACCGTGCAACCTAGCTGCCCCCACAGTATCGATTTTAAAAAATGTTTACAGTGGTTTGATATGTATATGATCCTCCAGGGGTGTGCTGGGAGAATTGATTGATAAATTTTCAGTGTGAGCATTTACACTCTAGAAATTGGCAAAGCTACAAATCAACACTTGATTTATTGCTTTGTTGATTGTCTAGACCTAAGAAAATGATGGAGATGTTAATGCAGAAACTTAAAAGTATGTCATGCACACAGTTGCTAAACATTTACTTATACACCTTGTAATCTTTCAATGTCTTTCAACAGGTCTTTAATAGTTTTCTTAAGCCACTTGTGGTATGGTGGCATTTGATGTCTGTCCTTAGAACAGGCATCCTATCTCTTACTTTCTTCCTATGATCCTTAAGGCTGCAATGGTTACAACATATTTTGTCCTGAAATATTTTTATGGTCTCTGTCAAATATTGTGGGAGAATTTGTTAATTCATGATGGTTTTTTTTTTTTTTTAGCAGATTCTAGGTCTGGTGATAGTTGTTTTAATTAGTAAAATTCATGTCATCAAACTCAAGAAGGGCTTTCAAATGTCCAGTCTAAGGATATCTATATCTTTTTCAAAATGATTTGAGGCCATTATTACTTTTGCCATCTATTTTATTCAAACATTTGAAATCTGCAAAAAATTTAGATTTAAGTTCTTCAGGGTGTTCCAATTTCCCCCCTTCAGATTTAAGTAATTTCTCATTTTTGGTTCTTATTTCAATTGTTCTGAATTTAGAATTAAGTTATTTCTCATTATTGCCCTGCATTGATCTCAACCATGTGGAGCTGAGTAATAGTTGACAAAATTTGAGATAAAATCTTTGCCTAAAACTGGCATGGTGGTTCTCCAGTGTTGCTATGATATATGATTACTATACAATAAAAACTCAGATATGGTAATTTTACTTAATATCTGCTTATAGTCTCCCCAAATTAGTGACCAAAACATTTACAGTGTATGACATTTCTGATGTGTTCCAAATGTATCTTGTCTTTTACTCTTGTCTGTTTCATATCAAGGTGATCACCACAATGGTTTTCAAAAAGGTCAATCTGTATTCTTGTGTTACCGTATCTATATCTTAGAGTCACAGGAGCATTTTCCTAGCACTGGCTAGCTTGCTGACCCAATTGGCCAGAGCCTAAGTGGCCAGCATTTCAGAGTTCCTTTGTAATAGTAATGAAATTTAAAGATCCCCCTGTATTGACTTGGTTTTTGGTTTGATTGTGTTAAAATCCAGAGCTTGTGAATCCCACTTGTGGGATGGACTTGTTGACCATCTGTTGAAAAGAGAAGGCTGAACTGGGAGGAGCTGGTGAAGTAAATTTAGAGAGACACAAGCAAAGAGAGAGGCAGAAGAACTTTTTGGAAGCAGCACCTTTGGAGGCAGAGAGAGACTGAGAGGATTGCTGAAGGCCACTTTGAATTGCTGTATTGTAATGCCAAGGAAAGGCAACTTCCCAAGGTTCAAAATACCAGCATAGGTGCTCTCCATTTTATTCAGTGACAAATTAAGAACAGAGGGAATCAAAATATGACATCATTCAAAATACAGCATTTACTAAGTGTGATTAAATAATCTCCAAGTACTACCCCACCCCAGGACCTTATATTCATTCAATCAATTACAAAGTCCCTGTTCTAAATACTACTCCACCCCTAGGCTATACCTTCATTTAGTCCATCACAAAGCCCCTCTTCTCAAATGGAGATTAGTTTCCAATCATAAGTAAAGTACATTCATTTGTTCAATCATAGAACACAAAAAGGTCAAAAGTTCCCCACCCCTGGATCACAATTGAACCTACCCCAGAGTTACATCAAGTTTAAGCACAGCACTTAATACCCAAATGGAGGTCTTTTCTTCATCTTGAAAGAGGCAAGTTCTCAGCAATCTTTGTTCCTGGGGAGACAAAGCTTAGCAAGGCCACAAGATGCATTGCCAGTCTCTTCATTAATTCATCCTCTGTCTGCAGAACAGTCCTAGGACCCCTGAAAACATTAGCAAAACCCTCTCCCAGGATTTCTGTAAACATACAACAAGAAAATCCTTCTTCAGGGCTTCTGAACCAACAGAAAGGTTCCCAGACCCCTGCAACAACAGCACTGTCCTTCACCAGTGGACAGTATTCACTCTCTGTCTGCAGGACAGTCTCAGTAGCTCTGAACCAAAAGCCAGGTTCCAGGACTTCTTCAACAACAGGACTGTCTTTCACCAGTGGACAAATCTGGCAAAACAACATCAAAACAGACAGACAAAGTACCAGCAAAACGGCCATGTCTCCTCAGTCCTTGGCAGCTCTGGGGGCAGGTCTCAAAAGTCCAGGGCAATTCAAAGTGGCCCTCAGCAATCCTCTCAGTCTCTCTCTGCCTCCACGAGGGTGCTGCTTCCAAAAAGTTCTTCTGCCTCTCTCTTGTCTCTCCAAATCTACATCACCAGCTCTTCCCAGTTCGTTTCTCTCTTTTCAAGTCAACAAGTCCATCCCACAGGTGGGATTAACAAGCTCTGGGTTTTAACACAATCAATTTGAAAACCAAGCCAATACAGGGGAATCTTTATATTCCATTACTATCACAATTGCCCAGGACTTTTGAGAGCTGCCACCCAGAGCTGCCAAGGACTGAGGAGACATGGCTGCTATGCTGGTACTTTGTCTGTTTTGATGTTGTTTTGCCAGATTTGTCCAGTGGTGAAAGACAGTCCTGTTGTTGCAGAGGTTTTGGAACCTTGCTGTTGGTTCTGAAGAAGGATTTTCTTTTTGTATGTTTACAGAAATCCTGGAAGGGGGTTTTGCTAATGCTTTCAGGGGTCCTAGGACTGTTCTGCAGACAGAGAATGAATTAATGAAGACACTGGCAATGTATCTTGTGGCCTTGCTAAGATTTGTCTCCCCAGGAACGAAGATTGCTGAGAACTTGCCTCTTGTCAAGATGAAGAAAAGACCTCCATTTGGGTATTAAATACTGTGCTTAAGCTTGTTGTAACTCTGGGGTAGATTCAATTGTGATCCAAGGGTGGGAACTTTTGACATTTTTGTGCTCTGTGATTAAACAAATGAATGTACTTTACTAATGATTGGAAACTAATCTCCATTTGAGAAGAGTGACTTTGTGATTGATTAAATGAATGTAATGTCCAGGGGTGGGGTAGTACTTGATTAATCATACTTGATAAATGCTGTATTTTGAATTATGCTATATGTTGATTCTCTCTGTTCTTAATTTGACACTGAATAAAATAGAGAGCACCTATGCTGGTATTTTGAACCTTGGGAAGTTGCCTTTTCTTGGCATGGCATTACATCCTACCAGACCTTCAAAGTTACTATAGTGTTCTCAGGGTACAGAGTCCCCACTGACAGGCATTCCCTCACTTTGCCATTTTCCCTAACCCTTCCTTCTTTCTTATATCATTAACTTTGATAGAGGTTATATTGTTATTATTGTGTGTTTTTACAGAATACGTGCCCACAGTTCCCCATGAAACTTCTAGGGATTCCAAGGACAAGCTGACTCATTGATTAGACCATGAAGGGGCCCAATGCCGGCAGTTCTTAACATTTTAGAATGTCATGATATACCCTAAGTGTTCCCTTGGTCATTTCCTCCATTCCCCTTCTGTAGCAGAAGGGTAGGGTACACTATACTATACTATACTATGCTGAGCCCTCACGAAGCCAGGAGCAGCCAAGAAATTTGTCATCTCCAAAGGTCCAAGCAATGAGTCACCTTGTCTTTGGAGCCTCTGAAGGTTTCTTAGGGGAATTCTGGGCATATTCTCTGCATAAAGCCATATTATAACACCACTTCTGTTCCTGGCCCTCCTGTAGGGATCCTTTGCAGCACAGACTGTTGCAGGTGATGTTACATCATCATCATTACCTCATTTTTGTCTTTTTTTTTGATGGGTTTCAAATAGAAACGGATCTAGAGCAAGTCTTTATTTTGCTGTTATTCCTTTGTAGTTGATGCTTCATGGGTCATTACACTGGTGAAGAAGCTGCTATTTGTAGCTGAATGAAAGCCTTCTTATGTAAGCTAATTGTCCGTAGACTCACACAAGGACAGTTCATCATCCTTATACATCTCATCCTGCTCTGACATAATTTTGATCTTCTCTGACAGGTCTCTACGCTTCAAAAGGCTTTTGTTTTATGTAGCTATGAGATTATGATTGCTTGGTATAGCAAACTGTGATTAGAATGACTATCTTAAGTTTTTATAAATCAAATAAATTCTTTTTATGTATCTGGGGGAGTCTAGGCTCTAGTTTTGTCTGTAATAATGCTCTGGTAACAATGGAGTATATTGGTTGAGATCTCTAGACTATTTTGACATCTGTATTTATATAGTATGGGGATTTGTCATCTGTCATTTCATGAAAGACAGTGAGCTATTAACTTATGATTCTAGCAATCAGATCATGTATTATTATTGTTATAATTATCAGCATATCTGCAACAGAACAAAAAAAACCTATTGGAATGCTGACAGTAATATCTGATGTCTCTATTTCTATATACCTTCTTATGAATATGAGAATATGGCTTTGCTTTTTGGAGATTTTATAATGTCAAGTGTTATCCTCCCTCACTCTGAAGAATGTAATGAATCAATATTGCTATAAAATACATGTGTGTGCACATATTTATACATAACTGTTATTCCAGTTAATATAATTTTGTTTTGGAAGTTTATCCCCCTCTCTTGTATGGAATCTGAGTTAGTATTTGTGTAATGGGAATGTAAATTTAAAGATCTTCCCTGCCCCTAGGCTAGAGTGCACCTGGAGCCCAGGATGGGAGGCTTGTTTTTCAGTAGATACTTCTTGATTGGCCAGTGGGTCAATAAGGTTGTTACATTCTCTGAGCCAGGAGAAGGCTATATAAGCCCTGATGTGAGGCTTTGTTTTGGGGCTCACTTTGAGTGTTCTGTGATTTGATCAGATGAAATTCTGGGAAGCCGTTGTCCAGAATCCCCCAGCTTTGAAACCCAGATGTTGTTTGGTATGGATGTAATGGTCGGACAGTTTGGAAATCTGTCTACTTGATCTGTTTCTGTCTTTTTTTTTTTTTTAAAGCAATTGGGGTTAAGTAACTTGCTCAAGGTTACACGGCCAGTTATTATTTCTAGGTGTGGTGCTGAGTATCTGAGCCCGGATTTGATCCAGGTCATCCCGACACTGGAGCCGGTGTTCTTACTCGCTGAGCCACCTGGCCGCCCCTAAGCAATCGGGGTTAAGTAACTTGCTCAAGGTTACACAGCCAGGTGTTTCTGGGTGGGTGCTAAGTGTCTGAGCCCGGGATTCGATCTCCAGGTCTTCTCAACACTGGAGCCGGTGCTCTTACTCGCTGTGCTACCTGGCTGCCCCAGATCTGTTTCTGTCTTGATAATTCTGTCTGTATACTTTGAAGTTTGGTGTGCTGACCTTTTTCCCCTGAACTAGGTAAACCATACATATTTGACTGATTAAAGTAAGCTTGTTAACCCATTTTGAGTTGCTTTCCTTTAACAAAGCAGGTCTAAGAACCTGTGTTGGTAGCAAACCCTGAGGATGCTTGGGGTGCTTGCCGCTACAATTTGACATGTAGAATCCTAAGGGGTTCTACTTCCCTTTCAAACCATATAAATAACTCTCAGAGGCCTTTTTATCCCCTAATTGAGAGAGTAACTCATGATCATTTTCTTGACACTGTTAATTGTTCTTTGCTTTATGTTTTCACCCCTGAAACTGGCTAAGAAGGTCTCCCCATCTATTATCAGTGATAACTTCATAGAAAAAGAATCCATCTGGGCCTGGAAAACCCCATACCATCTTACATCATAGATATGACCCTCCATTTCCTCTTTCTTGGCTTACCTTGGATAAAACAGGAAGCATTCTAGTCCCATTCCCTCAACCAGTTACTGTACTCAAACATCCCAAAGCATAGATAGCAGGAGGGAGAAGATAACATCTTAATCATACCAGTCCCCATCCTGGAACCTATCCCACCTGAGAAAAGATGAAGCATGTCTAATATAATCAGAGATGGGACTTTTCTTATACAAAAAGTGAGAGCTAGACTTCTGGGTCATATAACCAACAAGATGTGGGACTAGATGTTCTGATTCTCTTGATCTCTCAAACCATTCCAAAAGAGAAATGATGTGCCAAAGATAAAGTAACTTCAGCTATCCTCATGATTTAGGATATTTGGAATCCAAAAGAAAGTTTAAAGACCCCACACACCTTCCCTGAGCTCACGCAGGGCCCTCTCACCTCTCATGTGGGCAGCAAAGCTGCCCCAGTCACCACAATGATCCAGCAAGCATGTGATCTCACAACAAAAACCAACCTTACACTGAGGTACCCCCACCCCAACTCCCTCATCATTAACCTGGAAGTCCTGGCTCCAGGCTGTGGAAGTTTGCTTGAGTTATGACAAAGCCAGAGCTACAGCAACTCTGGGACAGAAGCTTACTGGGGCTTAACAGCCAACCCTGCAGCAGTGCTAAAGGCTGTGGAATCTAATGGGGGCTAAGAAACCCAGTACCATGGCACCACCAGTCTGTGCTCCAAAGGATCTCTTCCAGAGAGCCATCAGTGAGGGAAAGTGACAGGGCAATTGTCTGGGCTAGAAATAGGGTTCAAATCCCTTTTCACAAACACATATACCTCCCAGAGCCTCAGAAAAATCAATGCCATGGTACTAGGGCTTTAGCCCTCTTGACTACTCCTGTGGAGCCAGTGAACTGAGGAATGGAGGGAGCAGGATAGGACATTGAGGCAGGTAGGATACCAGGCAAGAGTCTTGGGGTGGGGTAAGCAGGGCTATGTAGCACTCAACTAAGCCTCAAGGAAAGACTTCAGCATCTTGCTGGGGCCAGTTCTGTCAGACAAAAAAAAATCACTTGGGGGAGACTTAGGCCGGTAGATCATTAATTGCCCAGCATAGGAGAAGGCTGACATGTTTTGAGATATAGGTCCCAATCATCACCATGAGAGAGAAGAGAGTAAAAAAGTGAACAGTAAGGTAAAATAAGAGGATGGGAGGGAGACCAAAATTACCAAAGATGTCAGGAAGAAGAAAATCCAAAGACCAAATTCAAAGACCTTGAACATAAGCAGGTAAATCAAGAGAGAAAATACTAATATCCAAAAGAAATGTGGCCTTCAGATCTAGTAAATTGCTTTAGGCATCATGGTAGATTGGATAGAATGCTGGGCCTGGAGTCAGAAAGGCTGGTGTTTAAATCTATTCTCAGTCACTTAACCAGCTTTGTGACCCTGGGCAAGTCACTTGACCTCTGTTTGCTTCAGTTTTCCCTCCTGTAAAATGGAGATAATACCAGCACTTATATCTCAGGGTTGTTGTGAGATTGAAATGAGATAATAATTGTAAAATACTTTGTATAGTGCCTGGTACAAAATAAGTGCCTTAAAATTTTAGCTATTATTATTGTTATTATGTATGTATAACACACATATACACATAAATATAGTTTTCAGTTAAAAATAAAAGTAAGTTATGTAACACTTAATGAGACAGAACATCCTGTGCAATGTGAGGAGAACTTGGAATCACAACATAATGTTCCTAAGTAGTTTAAAAGAAAAATGAAAATTATAAGAGCAGAATTTATGACTTGCATAGCAAAAATCATGGACAGAAGAGAAAAACTGGAATTTGCAATGGCAAGTCTCACCAAAGAAACAACAGAGAGAACAATGGGTTAGGAATGCAAAATACACAGAAATTAAGGACAATCTAGAAGAAGAAAAGCAAAAAACAAACAAACAAACCAGTAACATTAAAAGAAAATAAGCTCATGATGCAAGCAAAACATATTGATTTTGAAGACAGGATTCATAGAGACAACCTAAGGATCATAGGCCTTCCAGAAGAATAAAACAGGGCAAAAAAACTTTAATATCACAATGCAGTAAGTAATACAAGAGAACTGCCCAAAACTTCTTTTTTTTAATAGTATTTTATTTTTTCCAATTACACGTAAAGACAATTTCAACATCTTTTGAAAGATTTTGAGTTCCATATTTTTCTTTCTCCCTCCCTCCCTCCCCTCCTTCCCAGGGTGATGAAAAATCTGATATTAGTTATACATGTGTAATAATGTAAACCATATTTCCACATTAGTCATGTTGGGAAAGAAGAAACAGAACAAAAGGGAAAAAAGACAATCACCCCTCCCCCCAAAAAAAAGTGAAAATAGTATGTTTTGATCTGCATTTAGACTCCGTCAGTTTTTTCTCTGGATATGGTGAAACTAGGCATAAACCAACATCTTACACCATCTCTCTCTGTCTCTGTCTCTCTCTCTCTTTCTTTGTTTCTGCTTTTTAGAGGGCATTTGGGGTTAAATAACTTGCCCAAGGTCACATGGCTAGTTTTTGTGTTAAGTGTCTGAGGCTGGATTTGAACTCAGGTCTTCCTGACTCCAGGGCCAGTGCTCTACTCACTGCGCCACCTAGCCGCCCCATCATTATTTCTTATAAAACAATATATATAAAACAATAGTGTTCCATTACATTCATATACCACAACTTGTTCAGTCATTCCCTAATTGATGGGCATCCCCTCAATTTCCAATTCTTTGCCACCACAAAAATATTTTTGTATATTTGGGTCCTTTCCCTTTTTTTATGATCTTTTTGGTAGGCAGACCTAGAAGTGATATTGCTCAGTCAAAGGGTATGCACAGTTTTATAGCCCTTTGGACATAGTTCCAAATTTCTTTCTAGTATAATTGGATCAGTTCACAGCTCTACCAACAATGCATTAGTGTCCCAATTTTCCCACACCTTATCCAACATTTATCATTTTCCTGTTTTGTCATATTAGCCAATCTGATTGGTGTGAGGTGGTACCTCAGAGTTGTTTTAATTGTTTTAATTTGCATTTCCCTAATCAATAGTGATTTAGAGAATTTTTTCATGTGATTACAAATAGCTTTAATTTCCTCATCTGAAAACTGCCTGTTCATATCCTTTGACCATTTATCAAGTGGGGAATGACTTTGCATTCTTATAAATTTGACTCAGTTCTCTATATATTTGAGAAATAAGACCTTTGTCAGAGACACTTGCTGTAAAAATTATTTCCCAGTTTTCTGCTTTCCTTCTAATTTTGCTTGCATTGGCTGTGTTTGTGCAAACCCTTTTTAATCGAATGTAATCAGAATTATCCATTTTATGTTTTGTAGTGCTTTCTATTTCTTATTTGGTCAAAAATTCTTCCTTTCTTCATAGTTCTGACAGGTAATTAATCCTCGTTCACCTGATTTGCATATGGTATCACCTTTTATGTCTAAATCATGTACCTATTTTAACCTTATCTTGGTATATGGTGTAAGATGTTGGTTTATGCCTAGTTTCTACCATATGATTTTTCAGTTTTCCCAGCAGTTTTTGTCAAATAGGGAGTTCTTATCCCAGACACTAGAGTCTGGCTTTATCAAACAGTAGATTACTACAGTTTTTGACTAATGTGTCTTGTGTACCTAATCTTTTCCACTGATCCACCAATCTATTTCCTAGCCAGTACCATATAGTTTTGTCCATTGTCACTTTACATATAGTTTTAGATCTGGTACTGCTATGCCACTTTCCTTTGCATTTTTCCCATGAATTCCCTTGATATTCTGAAATTTTGTTTTTCCAGATGAATTTTGTTATTATTTTTTCTAGTTCTATAAAATAAATTTTGGTAGTTTGATTGGCCCAGAACTTCTGACCATTAAAAATGAAATACCAATTGAAAGAATTCATAGATTTCCTCCAGAAAAGAAACTAAAGTTGCAAACTCCAAAACATATAGTAGTTCAATTTAATAGCTCAATCCAGAAACAGTTTCAGCAAACAATCAGGAAATTTGAGTGACACAAGACTCTTCACCACCCACTATAAATCTCGGGAGAGAATGGAATAATATATTTTGAAGAGCAATGGCACAACCCAAGGTAATCTACTCTGTAAGTCTTCAATTGGTCATAAATTAAAATAAAAATGTATATTCAATAATGAAGAGGCATGTGAAACATTCTTAGAAAGAAAACCAGACCTGAAGAAATTATTTTATTTTTGAAAACCCTGGAAAAAATGCAGGCATGGTGAATAAATACAGCAGCCCAGGACAGCAACAGCAACAGGGAATGACAGCAGACAGACCAGTAAGAGAATTCTTTTTCAATGTCCACAGAGAGACAGGAGCAAATATAGAGATACATGGGAAGATCTACATGAACTCGTGCAGAGTAAAGTAAACAGAGTCAAGGTGAATAACTGCAACAATGGAAAAGGAAAGGACAACTATGCACCAAAACATTCAAAAGTGAATGTAACAAAATTATCAAGTTCAAGCATGCCTCAAGTTAAGAGATATTAGAAGACAACCCTTTTTTTTCCTTTTTAAAAAAATATTTTTTGTCATATGGGATGGCTCTGTGGAAAAGGAAGGTATCCTGTGGCAGAGGATACTGAGGATATGACAATTAAAAAAACCTGAAGTCATTAATGAAAATTTATTTTTTAAAGGGAAAGCTGGGAAGCCATCTTTGGAGCTATTCCATCACCCCAATATGTGGAGTTACCAACACCATCACCCCTAATTCAGACACAGATTTGGGGGCCCACTGCATTCTATTTTCATCTCTAGCTGCTGCAAAATATATCCTTTAATAAATCTCTTTTGTACATACAAGTTGTATGTGGGATTCCTTTCCCCCTTTCTAGTTGGATGCTTGGATTATCACGTAATCACTCATTTGGAGAGATGTGTAATATCAAATGAAGAGACCAAATGGATAGGAGAAACTGCTCAGGTATCCTTCTTACTTTGAAATTCCTTGTAGTCATGGGACCCTTCACTCCAGTTGTTGCAGTGAGTGGTTTTAATTTAATGGTCCTTCCAAGTCTTCTCAACCTAGAGAATAGTTTATAATAGTAATAATGCATAAAATATGAAACATGTATAATGCATAATTTCAGTAGTCATAATGCATCAATTTGAGACACCTTTCCATCCTGGCTGTTTTACTGTGGACAATCTCAGTGTTACTAGAGTTCTAACTAAAATGTGGTACTTTGAATTGAATGACATGCTAGATGTGGTTAGAGAACAGCCATGTGTAATGGCAAGCACAGAAGTAGTTTACACCTTGTTTCAGCTATTGAATTCACACCTTGTTTCAGTTCAAGTTTCTTTTGAGCCTTGTATCAAGTCTGTTAAGAAACAGAACATGTGAACTCCACCACTTGTGAACCCTGGAATTCATGAACTCCTGAAACAGGAAGAGGAGGAGCTAATGACCATATATAAGGAGAATTTCCAGGCTAGAGATGGAAGAACTGAAAAGAGGACTCTTGTGGTGGCAGAGTCAAGAAGGAGAAAATTTGTAGTATCCCAGAAGTCTGTTTGTCTGTTCTGTCTGTGTTGATGTTTATTTGTGACACTTTGTACAGAAGCCCTGGGACCTTACTGGAAACCCTGAAAGAGAGTTTTCTGGTTGTATGTTTGCCAAAGTCCCGGAGGAGGGTTTTGGAGATCCTGGGACTTTACTGATGATTTGTGCTGATCTCTTGGACTTTGTGGGTCTGTGTTGATTTCTATGTTGATGATTTGTGGTGAGTTCTCAGACCTTGTTGTGGGTCTGAGTTGATTCACAGGCAGATAGTGAATTGATGATGGTGCTGGCAATGTGAATGAATATTATTGTGGCTCTATTAAGCTTTGTCTTCCCAGAAACAGGAACTGTGAAGGACTTGAGATGGACTGGACACTGTGAGCCTCAATATGGAATGCGAACAGAATGAAGAACTGGACAAAGAGCTGGACAAGGAACTGGGAGCTGCCTGCCTTTGAACCCAGGTGACAGTTGGAGTTTGGAACATGGAAGAGGAACCATGGAAGCTGAGAGTCAGCCTCAAGTCAAGCTGAAAGAAGACTCTACTTGGATACTGTGTACTGACTGAGAAGATTATGATTTACTGTGACCTAGGGGTGGAGAACTTTGAATTTTGTATTTTGTGATTGAAGTAAGGATTTTGTGATTGACTAAATGCATGTACTTTGTTAAAACTATGTGACGACTTTGGTGAAAACTATGGCCATTCTACTGACAAGTTGTTGAGTTGTGACATGTTGAATAATGCTGTATTTGATTTTCTGTGATAAGTTGTAACATTGTGAATGTGGTACCTTGATTTTCTGTGAATGTTTTACTCTGATTTTTTGGGGGGGGGTATTTTATGTTTATTTTTAGTTTATAACATTCATTCCCACAAGATTTTGAGTTACAAATTTTCTCCCCATCTTTCCCCTACCCACCACCCCAAAACAGTGATCCCACTGATTACTCCCTCCCCCAATCTTTTCTCTCTTATATCCTCCCCCATCCCTCCTCCAACTTTTTGGTAGGGCAAGATGGATCTCTATACCTGTATATCTTATTTCCCAGTTTCATGTCAAATAATAATAATAATATTTTTTTAAACATTTGATTTTAAAACTTTGAATTCCAGATTCTTTCCCTTCTTCTCTCATCACCCACCCTTAGTGGGAAGATAAGCACTTCAATATATATTATACATGTGTAGTTATGCAAAACATTTCCATAGTGGATATATTGTGAAAGACTGACTAAATTTCCCTTCATCCTCTCCTGCTCCCCACTTGTTATATTTTCTACTTTGACCCTGTCTCTTTTCAAAAGCGTGTGCTTCTAACTACCCTCTCCCCAACCTGCCTTCCTTTTTCTCATCCTCCCTCTTATCCCCTTCCCTCCTACTTTCCTGTAGGGTAAGATATCCAATTTAGTGTGGATGTTATTCCCTCCTTAAGCCAAATCAATGAGAGTAAGATTGTAACAGTTTTTCCTTGCCTCTTTTATATGAGATATTTTACCCTATTCAGTCTCTCCCCATCTCCTGTCATTATATTCCTCTCTCACCTTTTTATTTCACCTTTAAGTATCATACATTACTATTCAATTGATCCTGTGCCCTCTGTCTATGTATACCTGTACACATATATACACACAGTCACATATGTATACATATGCATATATATCCTCCTATATAGACATATATATGTATGTCTATAATATATGTAAATATACATTTATATTCTCTTCAACTATCCTCATACTGAGAAAAGTTTCATAAGTTACAATTCTCATTTTTCCATGCAGGAATGTAAGTAGTTCAACTTTGATAAGTTCCTTATGATTTCTTTTCCCTGTTTACCTTTACATGCTTCTTTTGCTTCTTATATTATTCTCTTGAACTTGTATTTGAATGTCAGATTTTTCTATTCAACTCTGGTTGTTTCATCAAGAATGCTTGAAAGTCCTCTATTTCATTGAATGATGATGTTTTCCCCTGAAACCTGATACTCAGTATTGCTGGGTAGGTGATTCTTGGTTTTAATCCTAGCTCCTTTGACCTCTGGAATATCATATTCCAAGCCCTTCGGTCCTTTAATGTAGAAGCTGCTACATCTTGTGTTATCCCGATTATGTTTCCACAATATTCAAATTGTTTCTTCTTGGCTGCCTGTGATATTTTCTCCTTGATCTGGGAACTCTGAAACCTGGCTATAATATTCCTAGGAGTTTTTTTTTGGGGGGGGGGTGTGGGGGATCTTTTTTTCAAAGAGGTCATTGGTGAATTCTTTCAATTTCTATTTTGCTCTCTGGTTCTAAAAATATCAGGGCAATTTTCCTTGAGAATTTCTTGAAGGATGTAGGTTCTTTTTTTGACCATTGCTTTCAGGTAGTACAATACTTTTTAAGTTATCTCTCCTGGATCTATTTTCCAGGTCAGTGCTTTTTCCAATGAGATATTTCACATTGTCTTCTATTTTTTCATTTATTTGGACCTGTTTAATAGTATCTTGATTTCTCATAAAGTCACTAGCTTCTATTTCCTCCAGTCTAATTCTGAAGGAATTATTCTTTTCAGTGAGTTTTAAAAATTCCTTTTCCATCTGGCAAATTTGACTTTTTAAGGCATTCTTCTCCTCATTGGCTTTTTGGCCTCTTTTGCCATTTGAATTGGTCTATTTTTTAAGGTATAATTTCCTTCAGTTTATTTTTGGGTCTCCTTTATCAGGCCTTTGACTAGCTTTTCATGATTTTCTTGCATCATTCTCATTTCTCTTCCCAATTTTCCCCTACATTTCTCTTGTTTGATTTTCTTTTTTTTTTAAGCAATTGGGGTTAAGTAACTTGCTCAAGATTACACAGCCAGTTATTTCTGGGTGTGGTGCTAAGTATTTCAGCCCAGATTTGATCCCCAGGTCATCCCAACACTGGAGCTGGTGCTCTTACTTGCTGAGCCACCTCGCCGCCCCTAAGCAATTGGGGTTAAGTAACTTGCTCAAGGTTACACGGCCAGGTGTTTCTGGGTGGGTGCTAAGTATCGGAGCCCGGATTCAATCCCCAGGTCATCCCAACATTGGAGCTGGTGCTCTTACTCGCTGTGCTACCTTGCTTGATTTTCAAAATCCTTCTTTAGCTTCTCCATGGCCTGTAACAACTTCATATTTTACTTAGAAGCTTTTGGTGCAGGAGTTCTGACTTCATTGTCTTCTTCCCATTTGTAAGGGTTATGGGATTTAAAGATCTTCCATGCCCCATTGGACTTGCTGACGTAGCAGGAAGGGGCGGAGCAAGAGGAAGCAGAAGCAAAAGTAGAGTTCCCTGCGGTGGCTGGTGGTGGCGGCAACGGCGGCAGCAGCAGCAGAGGCAGTGGCAGCGCGAAGCCCTTTTTGAGTTAGCCAGAATTTCTGCTAATGACTCCTGCTGAGGACTGCCAGGGGCTGGAGCTGCTGAGAGCGCGCTTCCCGGATGCTGGGTGGTTGCTGTGAGTGGGGAGAGGAGGACCTTTGCCTAAGGTAGCCTGTTCTGTTTTAAAGGCTTGAAAATGTGGGTGCTTTCTACTTTATCTACCTGTGCCAATGTCATAACTACTCTGATGGCTTTCACTTTCTGGTTTTGGGACTCAGTCTTTTGGTATCTTAATAAATTTTCTAGTTTATTCCCCCATATGGCAAGCATGACATATTTTGTGATGGATAATTATATCAGCATATCTGTAATCTCCATAGGCATTGTGAATATGGCATTGCTGATACATTTGGTGATCAGGATGGGATCACAAAATGTCAGGCCTCTATTTGGAAGCAGTGGGGCTTTAGAGGGAGAAATGGCTATTCCAGGATGGGAGGATTTGCCTTATTCATCTCTAGCCAGAGAATGGGCTACAAGCACAGGGCCCTGTGAAAACTGGGAACCAAGGCTAAAAGAGGGAGAACCTGGAGATTTGGAAAGATGTTTGAAAGCAATACCCATAGAACCAGGCAAAGAACTGGCAGGAGTGTGCAGGAGAGGATGGGTGCTGCTAACAAGTTATCTCCTTATGTGTAAAAGTAGGGATAAGCTGCTGAAGGAAAGAGCTCGGATGGCTAGGGAGTCACCTGGTTTGCCTGAGGATTCTTCTGTGTCACAGCACTCAGAAGACCAAACTGGAGGGACTCATGTGGTCCAGGAGCAAGTTACTGTTCATGTAGCTAAAAGGAAGCAAAAAACTAGCAGAAGGAATGTGCATGCAGCTTTTGTACAGGCTGGGCAGAGTTGCCCTGAAAGCTTCCAGGAGAATGTGTGTGAGGAGAATGGAGCAAGGTTAGATGAGGAGTCTTCTAATGTAGAAGCACTCCCCATACGAAGGAGAAGACAGGAGAACCACCGAGGCAAAACAGAGTCCAGGGAAATAATTGAGGATTTCACTCAACAGGAGATCACTGATATATTGAGTAGATTTACCCAAAGAATGGGGGAGTCTTTAGTGTCTTGGATAGTAAGAATCATTGATGAAGGCGCAGGAGGAATAACACTGGACAATGAGGACTGTTTAAAATTCATAAGTATCAGTCAGAATCCTTTTGTACACCAGGCTTTTAGGGATCACCATATGCAAGGAGGAAATAACAAAACTAATCTTCTAGCTTTAGCTGCAGAAGGTTGCAAAAAGCAATATCCTACTGAATCTATGTGGCCTAGGGGAGACAGACCCTGGTACTCACTTAGAGACTGTATGAGAAAGCTAAATGAGGAGGTAATGAAAACTGCTATCCTGATTGGAGATGCAAATGCATATTATGATACCCCCTAGGAGTTCCTCATAGAAATATCATAGTGAAGACAGCTCCTCCTGCATATAAGCACCTAATTCTGATTCTATTAATTGGAGAAATAGGGCACCCTCTTTCAGAGGTGCTGGATAAGATTTCACAATTAAGCGATTTAGGGGAATGGGAAAAAGACAAATTGTCTCAAGAGAGAAGAGTAAACAGCCAGAGGATTCAGAGACAAAATAGACCAACAAGAAGGGAACTGTTTACTGCTCTATTAAGAGCAGGGGTGGACTTTAGAAGAATAGATGGTATTCCAACTGAAGAGCTGCATAAGCTGTACCAAGAAAAGGTACTTAGCATTAGAATGAACAGGGAAGCAGGAACCACCCCTGCAGGTATTTCTGAATCTGAATCTTTGTATCCAAGTTTGCCCCACCTTCAGGGGGAATAGGAGATAGGCCAAGCCCCAGCCCACATAAAAGAAATATGCAGAAGAGATTGCAGACCCCATATTGGTTTAATAATATATTGGAAGAATGGATCAACTACTGTGACTAGGGCACTGCTTGATACTGGGGCTGAGGCCACACTTATCTATGGAAACCCTGATAACTTTAAACATGGAACTCCTATTACCATCACAGGTCTAGGAGGCCCTGAAATATCAGCCAGACAAGTTAAAATAACAATGAAAATTGGGCAGTTACCTAAGAAAGAATATACTGTGGTTGTTGTACCCATTCCTGAATACATCATTGGAATAGATGTATTGAGAGGCATGACTCTGAATTTACCTGAAGGAAGATACCAATTTGCTGTGAGGAAGATAGGAATTAATACAGTTTTAGTGGGAAAACTAAAAATGGACCCAATCACTTTACCTGAACCTTCTGAAGTAATTACTTTAAAACAGTATCGTGTGCCAGGTAGGCAAGATGAAATTACCACTACTATAAAGGAATATGTTGAAGCAGGAGTGTTAGTCCCTACAACCACAAGATGGAATAATCCTGTCTGGCCAGTAAGAAAATCAGATGGGACATGGAGAATGACTGTGGATTATAGACAGTTGAATAAGGTGACTCCTTCTTTGTATGCTGCTGTTCCAGATACCATCACCTTAATAGAAAAGATCCAGAAATATGATGGGACTTGGTATGCAGTTATTGACTTGGCAAATGCCTTCTTCACCATCCCAATAGACCCTAAACAATGGGACCATCATAATCATCATCATAACTAACATTTTTATAGGACTTATTATATGTCAGGCATTGTGTAAGGTATTTAAAATTGTTATTTTATTTGATCCTCACAACCCTGGAAGGTAGGTATTATTATTATCCCCATTTTTATAGATGAGGAAACTGAGACAAACAGGGAAAGCAACTTGGCCAGGGTCACACAGCTAGTAAGTGTCTGGGGTCAGACTTTAATTCAGGTCTTTCTAATTCTAGACACAGTGCTCCATCCATTATAATACCTAGCAACACATGTATCTGAGACAGATATCATAAATGAACAAATCATTGAATCCAACATTAAATAGAATGAATGTAAGTGGGTTCAATTGTCTTTAGGAAATTTCAAAGGTCTTTTAATGATCCTGAATGTCTCCCAGAAAAAAAGTTTCATATTTTCGATATTATTGCACCTGTGTTGTTACATGGTGGTGAGACACTGAATACAAGACTCTCTGAAGAATTGAAAATGATTATCAAAGGGAAAGGAAGAGATTTATGGTGGATATTGCAGGCTACAACTCATCCTGTAAGAAATAAGGCATTCCAAAGAAGAAGAATAAAGAGTGTTATTAGTTAAACTATGATGAAAAAATGTGTAGGGGTGTAGAGTATGTTCAGGGAAGACTCTGGTATGGTGGCTGTCAAGCCCTTTTCAAGGCTACTTGCCACATTTGGTGTCCATCTGATCTACCCAACTCTTGCCTTGTGGTTCCAAGAAGCTATGACACATGCAGTGGCCATACCCTGGTAAACTGTTTTGGCACACAAGCTAAACTCTGGTGAGTTAGGGGGGTGTCTACCACATGAAGACTTACCCTGGTGGGAATGGGAAAATGAGAACAATTTGTTCTAGTGGCCATGAAAATGAATGAAGTAGGTGCTGTGGAGCATGTAAGGCTTGGTTAGACAATGAAGACACCAAGGTCATCCACTGCATCCTGAACCATAACCAGTCTTTGACTTTGTCTTGCCACTGAATTGTAATGACTCTGAAAGAAAGAGAGGGGGGCCAATGACTTCATGCAACTCTGCCTCACTTATATCCAATTAATGTGAGAATCAAAAGACATCCCATACCATTTTACAATTTTTACCTCTCTCAAAGTCCTGTGACAGTGGGTAAGTGACAAAGCAGCAGGTGTGGATACATTGGGAACTGAATTTACAACCCTGCACACAGGCACTCCAGGCCATAGTCTTCTCACTGGAAGCTGGAGTGGGATTCAGCTGGATGTCTGAGCAGCTACAGCTCACCTGCTGGCATGAGGAAGGGGCTAGAAAATGTGTCCTAAAAATTGCCTGCTTTATCCAATCCTAGGCTGTTTACCATAGGATCCTATTTTGCCATTGAAACACACAAAAAATGTACCAAAACTTCAGTAAAGAGGATTCCACTCACCATCAATACATGGAATGTGTGCATGCTTATGGACAGCATGAAATCCAGTATATCTGAAAGATAAACTGCAAGAGAACTATAAAGCCAAGCATGAGCAGCTTTCCAGAGGACCACTGCCATGAACAGCTTTAAGATTCTCATCACATAGTATAGTGAACTCTCTCTTTATTCAGCAGTAAATTACAGCAAAACATTCGCAGAAACCAAAGTACAGCATTCACAATGTTATAACATAACAACTTATCACTAAAGTGGCCACACAATTTTCACCAAAGTGGCCACATAGTTTCAAAGTTCAAAAGATAGCATTCAGTAGGTCCTTAACTTAATCATGCTTAAGGAGCAAGCCTCCTTATGGGGTGCAAAGTGCAAAGGTCAAACTACTCCTAGGTCACAGTAAATCATGATCTTCTCAGTCAGCATTAAGTACCCAAGAAAAGGTCTTTTCATCTTGACTCAAGGTTGGCTCTCAGATTCCATGGTTCCAGTGCCTGCCTGAATCTATCCAACTGTCACTTGCATTCAAAGGTAGGCAACTCTCAACTCCTCATCCAGCTCCTCATCCAGTTCTTTGTCCAGTTCCTCATCCAGTTCCCATTCCATATTGAAGCTCATGGTGTTCAGTCTACCTCAAATCCTTCACAGTTTCTGTTTCTGGGAAGACAAAGCTTAACGGCGCTAAAACAACATTCATGCACATTGCCGGTACCATCATCAATTCACTATCTGCCTGTGAAATCAACACAGACCCACATACAAGGTCTGAGAACTCAACACAAATTGTCAGTACAGTCCCAGGACCTCTGAAACCCTCCTCCAGGACTTCTGTAAACAGACAACAAGAAAAAACTCTTTCAGGGCTTCCAGAAAGGTCCCAGGGTTTCTGTGCAAAGTTTCTTAACAAAGACAATATAATCAGGGCAAGGCTCAAAGACACTTGAACTTAAACAAGGTGCTAAATACTTAAGTAGCTAAAACAAGGCACTAAGTACTTCTTTCCTTGCCATTACAAGAACCCAGCAGGTACTGAGTCCAAATAGCATTCCTCAGCTGACAAATGAAGTCCAGATTACCAAAGTTGGAGCTGAATACACATTTTTCTGGAGAGACTGCAGCTGGTTTAGGTTGAAATAAAAATTAATCTAATCAAGAAGCTTGAATGCCTACCAAAAGAAGTAAATGAGGCTTATGATAATGTGATTGCTACATGCAGGAAAGCACCATGACACTATCATCAATGCATGTGGTCCCATCATGATGAACACTGATGAGATCAAAGACAAAATTTATGAAGAGTGGAGAAACTCATAATCAATGTGCCAAAAAATGACAAACTTATAATTTTGTGTGACTTTAATGCTAGGGTAGGCACACACATGGCAGGGAGTCCTTAGGAGGAATGAACTTGAAAACAGCAACAACAATGGTCACTTGCTACTAAAGACTTGCATCTCATGGTGTTCTCATCACCAATACTGTTTTACATTTACCTAAATGCAATAAAACTCTGTGGGTGTACCCTTGAAGCAACCATTGACATTTAATATAGTATGCCATTGTAAGGAGAAGAGCTAGACAGGATGTGAGAGTGATTAAGGCAAAGTAGGGTGCAGAGTAGTGGACTAACCATAGACCTATCCTATCATAAGTTAAATATTCACATTCAACAAAAGTGGTGACCCCCAGGCAAGATGACTGCCAGAAGATTTAATGTCAACAGATTAGAGCTCTTTTCTGAGATAGACCAGTTTGTTACTAACTTAAAGGGAAAACTGCCAACACACAGTTAGAAACAATGGAGCAGAAAGGTTGCAAGAAGCTTTCAGAGATTTGGTGTATTTACTCATCTGGGTCAATATACTCACAAACATGAAAATGGATTTGACAAACATGATGGGGAAATTCAGAAGCTGTTAAAAGAAAAATGAGAACTCAACAGGGTTTACCATCAGGATAGTTCATTTGTCTCTAAAAAAGTAATCATTTAACTCTATCAAAAGTAAAACACAAGTGAAGTTTATAGAGATGCAGTAAAAAAAAAAAGTACTTGGCTTAGTAAAAAAGCAGATGAAATTCAGTTTTACACTGATAGTAACAATTCAAAGTGATTTTATGATGCCCTAAAGGCTATTTATGGGCCAAAGACTTATAGTGCATCTCAGTTACCCAGTGTTGATGGAGTCACTTTGATTAGTGATAAGGTCATGATCCTGGAGAGATGGGCTGAACATTTCCATAGTGTTCTCAACAGATCATCATCAATCAATGCTGAAGACATTGACTGCTTACCTCAGGTTGAAATCAATCCCTTCCTAGCTGAAATTCCAGCCGAAGAAGAGGTTTTGAATGCCATTAGGCTCCTTTTGTGTGACAAAGCACCTGATGCTGATTCTGTTCCAGCTGAGTTTTATAAGGTGGGGGAGTGGGGTTCTGCTACTCGTTCAAAAGCTGAATGAAATTTTCAGGGTTATATGGCAAGAGGAGGTTAAAGCATGCCTCCACTGTCCATCTCTATGAAGGTAAAAGAAATAGATGGTTCTGTTACAAGCACAGTGTGTGCGTCTCTTTTAGTCATTGCCAGCAAGATTCTTGCCAGAGTCCTCCTTAATAGGCTAATGCTATATGGTCACCTACCTCAGAATCAGCTACGGTAGTGATGGTAAATGGTCTGATTCTGCAGTGATGATGAATGGTAAATGGCTCAAGCCAAGACTAAAGTGGAGGGAGAGTTAGTATATGATTTTTTTGTTTGAAGATGATTGTACATTCAGTGTAGCCTATGAAGCTGAGATGCAACAAAATATGCATTGATTCTTTGCTGCTTGTGCTAATTTTGGCCCAACAATTAACATCAAGAAAACATAAGTTCTCCAATAGCTGGTACCACACCATCCAAACATGGAACCATCAATTCACCATCAGTTTCAGCAAATGGAAAACTTTTGAATACTGTTGATAAGTTCACTTACCTTGGCAGTACTTTGAAAGGATGTAAACATTGATAATGAGATTGACACATGCATTGCTAGAACTAGTTCAGTGTTAGGGAAAAGGAAAGTGTGTGTGGGGGGAAGGGGTATTAGACTGCTTACCAGATTGAGGCCTACAGAGCTGTTGTGCTGATCTCATTGTTGTATGCCTACGAAACCTGGACAGTATGCCAGTGCCATGCATGCCAGGAGAAGGTGCTGTGCTCTATTAGTAAAGTAGAACTGAAGTAGCTTAAAAGAAATGTGAAATGTGCGGTTTTAGAGACATCTCCACCCCAAATGTTTACATGGACTATTTGTGCCTAACCAATGGCAAAGCATTCCAAGATTGTTATTGGTCTGATTAGCCACAGTTGGACACACTGTACCTTGACTCCAACATAGTGATGTCTCCTTGGTTCTCTTTGAGAATGAACAACCAATGAACCAACCAATGGTAAAAAAAAAAAAAAGAGATATGGACTGTCCCTGTCGTGAGAGTAAAGGATAATAGATAGACAATCTGTCCAAGTGCTCTACTTGTATCAGAGTTTTTCTTTCTTTTCTCTTTCTAAAAAATCTCCTACTCTAATTTATTATTTATTTATTTTTAGCATTCTCCTCTTTTTAAGTTTTGAGTTCCAAATTCTCTTCCTCTATCTCCCACCCACTGAGAAGGCAAACAATATGATATCAATTATACATTTGAAATCATGTAAAATATATTTCCATATTAGTCATATCACAAAAAGTAAAAAATATTAAAGAAAGCAAAGAAATTATACTTCATTTTGTATTCAGAGTCCATTGGTTCTCTCTCTGGAAGTATATATTATTTTTTCATCATAAGTCCTTTGGATCATTATATTGATTAGAATTGCTAAGTCTTTAACAGTTGATCATAATCATAACATTGCTGTTACTATGCATAATGATCTTCTGGTTCTTCTCATTTTGCATCAGTTCATATCTTGCCATTTTTTTGGAAACTCGTTATTTCTTATACCACAATAGTATTCCATCACAATCATATATTGCAGCATGTTCAGCCATTCCCCAATTTCCAATGATGTGCATCCTCTCAATTTCCAATGCTTTGCCACCACAAAAAGAGCAGCTATAAATATTTTTATACATATAGGTCCTTGTCTTTTATCTTTGATCTCTTAAGGATGCAGACTTAATAGTTGTATTGCTGGGACAAAGGTTATTGCACATTTTTTTATAGCTCTGTTCACAACCTTTGACCATTTAGTAATTGGGGAATGACTCATTTTTATAAATTTGACCAGTTCCCCATATATTTGAGAAATGAGACCCTTATCAGAGAAACTTGCTGTAAAATTTTTGATATTATATCTTACATCTTATATTACATATTACATCTATGGTATTTTTTAGTAAAATTCATTTCCTCTGAATCTCTTTTAATCAGGTCTATTTTTGCTTTTTCTTTGTCTGAGATAATGATTGTTACCTCTGCCCTCTTTACCTGAGCAGAAACATAATAAATTCTGCCTTAGCCCCTTATGTTACCTCTGTGTGTGTCTTTCTGTTTCATGTGTCTCTTGCAAACAATATTTTATTATGTTTCTAATCCTTTCTGCTACTGACTTCCATTTTATTGGTTGGGTCCTCCTGTTCACATTCACAGTTATAATTACTCACTATGTATTTCCCTCTATCCTATTTTCTTCTGTTTATCCTTTCTTTTTATTCTGTCCTTCCTCAAAAGTCTGTTTTACTTCTGACCACTGTCTTCCTTAATCTGCCCTCCTTTTTATCACCTCATTCAATATCTCTTATCCCTTTCCTCTCCTATTACCCTATTGGGTAAGATAGATTTCTATATTCAACTGGGTAATGAGACTGAGGTTCAAGCATTGCCCTCCCCTTACCCATTTCCCCCCCTACTATAAAAGCTCTTTATTGCACATCTTTCCCTTTCAGTTTTTTTCAGTGTGACAGAGTAAATAGAACAGGATGAACAAGCATGGATAGATTATAATCTTGTTATTATTCTAGATTCTTCTTTCAATAGAACCCAACCTTTTAAAAATACTAACGATCTATTTTTTTAAAAAAGATTTTGACATGTTTTATTTTTATGTCACCTAGATATTCCCTATATTCTTTATAAAGGATTTTTAAAAAGAGAGAAGAGAAAACACATTTTGTAAAACTAATCAGTACATCACACACATGCAAAACCTGACATTATATACAACAATCCACACCCAGAGACTTCCCTCCATCCCTCTGCAAAGGAATGTGGGAAATGTTTTTTTTGGGGACCAATTTTTTTCTTTGTAATTTTGCAATATTCATTTTCTCTTATTTTGTGATTTCATACCTCTTTTATGTGAGAAAAGTCTCCCCATTCTACCTCTCTTCCCCCTTCTCCCAAATGCATTCCTCTTTCATACCCTTTCAGTTTTGGGGGTGAGGGGAGAAATCATCCCAACTGAATTGACTCACACTTGTATCCTCTGTCTATGTAGAGTCATTCTAATTTCCCTAATAATTATAAAGTTCTTAGGAATTACAGGTATCATCTTCCTATATAGGAATGTAAACAGTTTAACTTTACTGAGTTCCTTATTATAACTCTTTCATATTTACATTTTTATACTCCTCTTGAATCTTATGTTTGAATGCCAGATTTTCTCTTCAGTTCGGAATGCTTGAAAGTCCCCCATTTCACAAAATATTCATTTTACCTCCAAAGGATTATTCTCGTTTTTACTGGGTAGGGTTTTCTAAGTTGTATTCCTAGCTCTTTTGCCTTTTGGAATATCACATTCCAAGTCTTCTGCTTCTTTAACATCTAAGTTACTAAATCTTGTGTGATATGACTATGGTTCCACAATCTCTGAACTGTTTGATTATAATTTTTTCTGACTGCTTACAATATTTTCTCCTTGACTTGGGAGCTCTGAAAATTGATTATAATATTCCTAGGAGTTTTTAACTTGGTATCTTTTTTAGGAGGTAATCAGTGGGTTCTTTCAATTTTTATTTTATCCTTTGGATCCAAGATATCAGGAGAAGTTTTCCCGAAATAGGTTTCTTGAAATATGTCTATGTTTTACTTATCATGGTTTTCAGATAGTCTAATAATTCTTAAATTCTCTCAACCTATTTTCTACATTCTTCTAATTTTTCAATGAGCCAAATAATGTTTTGAATAATGTCAAAAGATGTTGTGCTAATATTTCTTATCGTGTTACTAAATCATTGCATTCTTCTTGCTCCATTCTTTAAAAGTCTCAACTACTTAGTTATGGATTTCTACTTTCTTTCTTTTTTTTTTCCTTTTTGGAAGGCAATTGGGGGTAAGTGATTTGCCGAAAGTCACATAGCTAGTAAGTGTGTCAAGTGTCTGAGGCTGGATTTGAACTCAGGTCCTTCTGACACCAGGGCCGGTGCTCTATTCACTGCTCCACCTAGCCACCACCCCTTAGGGTTTCTACTTTCTAAGTTACTTGTTTTTGTCCAGTCATTTCATCATGTCAGCCTTTTCATGACCTTGTTTGGGGTTTTCTTGGCAAGGATCATGGAGTGGTTTGCCATTTCCTACTCCAGCTCATTTTACAGTTGAGGAAACTGAGACAAACAAGGCTAAGTGACTTGTCCAGGGTCACACAGCTAATAAGTGTCTGAGGTCAAATTTGAATTCAGGTCCTTCTGACTCCAGGTCTGGTACTCTATCTATTGTGCCTCCTGTTTTTCATTTAATTTTCTCTTCAGGTGTGTTATTTATATTTTTGCCTCTGGCCTCATTTTTTCCCCATTCACTTATACTTACTTCTCTAGCCTCAGTCTCTGATTTGTGTCTTTATGCAAGAGACAGACTACATCTCTTGCATCTGCTTTTGGATAACTTGAAAGGGTACTGTTTGGTCCTATTCCCTGTGCATTTTGAATGCCATTGCCATTGTAGTTCTGGATAGGATAGGGTGGGAAGATTAGAATTCATATGTTCTTTTAAATGTTGTTATTTTTTGCCTTTATTCTGACAAATTTTCCTACTCTTATGTATTTTATGTCAATTTTTAAAATAATAATCTAATTGCACTTTAAAATTCTGCACTGAGAACTCTAATTTCCAAATTATGTTCATTCCTAATGGTTTTTTTTGCACGTATTTTATTTTTCTCTTGAACCATTCCACATTTGTGTGTTATTCTATGCTCTCTGAGGATTCCATATGATTCTTTTTTTTTAATCTCTTTCCTTCATATTATAATATTTGGTAAGAGAGCTTTGTATTCTTTTTAAGGTTTTATTCCTTCTATTTTTAGGGTCATTTCTGTTGATTTATCTATTTGTGTATTGAGTTTTTGCTGAATATTTTTTCTCTTAATATCTTAGGCATTTTAGCCTTTTTTTTTTTATATCATCTAACCATTCACTTTTTTGACCCCTCCCACCACCTTTGCTGGTGGGCAGACCCCCAAGCTACAGTATTTCCTCATATTTGGAGATAAAGGGTTTCTGACCTTGGTCTCTGCCCTGTGTAATCTCTGGGGGGTGGTAGTGGTGGTGGAGGGAGAGAACTGGCCCCTACTAGGTTTACAAACCCTTTTTTATGAATTCTGATGTAATCACCCATATAGGCACTTCTCTCTTAGCTCCTTGCTCTATTCCATTTCTTTCTTTCACATTGTTTTTTCACTGTTATACCTTCCATTTTCTTAAGGTTTGGGGAAGGGAAGGGGTGTTCAGACAGATTCACTGTAGCATGGGAGGGTTTCTACACAAGAGCCCTTTGAGGGATAATTTGCAGTGAAGTTTTCCCATTCTGAAAAATCAAATCTAGAGTGGCTTCAGCATTCACTAGGCCCAAGTTTAGAAGACACCTGACCTTATAGGAATCTGGGACTTAGAGCAATGGAGATCCTCCCCAGTGCCACCTCAGCCAAGTTATGCCAAATAAGAATAAAACTGCTTTCCTGGCTTTGCATTGGACATGTTTCCATGTCCTTTGCCTCCAAGATAGATTCCTGTGCTTAGGTTGTGGGCCAGCCAATCAGAGTGAAGGCCAGTTGGGGGGCTAGATTTCTGCATTAAAAAGTTATATAACTATGGGCTTGCTCTCTCCCTGGCAGATGCCATTTGAGAGACAGGGGCAGAGTCTTTTCTCATGATAAAGAATAAAGACCTTTTCTGATCTCACATTCAGACTCTAAACTTTTTTATCCCACACAGCCTGATCCCAGGCGAAAGGATACACATTTTCAGCCCTCTTGATTCTTCCTCAGTTTTCTTCCTTTCCTCCACATGTTAGGCAGAATCTGCCACTCCTTGTAGGACAAACAATATGTGTGTGGTGGCAGGGTGGGGGGTAGCTTGTTTGTTTGTTTTTGTTTTTCTGGGGGGAGGGAGGGCAATTGGGGTTAAGTGACTTGCCCAAGGTCACATGGATATTAAGTGTCTGAGGCTGGATTTGAACTCAGGTCCTCCTGACTTCAGGGCCTGTGCTCTATTCACTGTACCACCAACCCCTCCCCCCCAGGGGGGTGGACTTATGCAGAGCTACTAGAGCAGCAGGGATCCCTACCCTAGGGCCATAGATTCCTGCCACTAGACTCATGTTGGGGGAGAGTGGCCCTGAGTTCTCTGATGTTAGTTTCCAAGCTTTTGTCATGATGACTTCCCTCATCTGAATCCTCTAGTTCATCAGTGTACCTCTAAAAAAACATGCTACACAGAAATTAACACAATGCTTTGTCATACAGACCTAATAGTGTATGTATGGTGGGATTGATAATTGACAACTGATAATTCTGGATATTACACTTCTTTTAAAGAAAATTAAATGTCAAATTAGCTTTCTTGTTTGTTCATTTCTAATAATCTCACCATATCCAGCTTTTGTAGTCCTCTACAACAGTGGTCTCCAAAATAGAGGCCTTAGACTAACCAAGGATATCAGAGAGTAGAAAGATGGTTCACATTCTATCTTCCCTGCTATAGCTAATTTTGAGGATTGTTTTTGACACAACCACTCTCTTCACCCATTATATCTCAACATCTGCCCATTTTACCCCATCCCACTACCAGTCTCCCAATTCCCTGGACATTGGTCTTTCAGGGCAATTATAATTTAACTTAACCCCAATTGCTTAGGGGCAGCCAGGTGGCTCAGCGAGTAAGAACACTGGCTCCAGTGTTGGGATGACCTGGATCAAATCTGGGCTCAGATACTCAGCACCACACCCAGAAATAACTGGCTGTGTAACCTTGAGCAAGTTACTTAACCCCGATTGCTTTAAAAAAAAAAAAGCATCGCTGCTCATCCTGCCCTACAGATTAATCTATGGCTGCCACAGTCACCCCTCAGAAGGCAGTTAAGCATCCCCCCCTTTCGATTTTTTTCAGTGTGACAAAGTAAATAAAACAGGATGAACAAGCATAGATAAATTACAATCTTATTATTCTAGACTCTTCTTTCAACAGAATCTAATCTCTTCAACATTACTGATGATCTTTTTTAAATTTTATTTATAAAAAATTATTTACTTTTTGTTTACAACATTCAGTTCCACAAGTTTTTGAGTTTCAAAATTTCTCCCCCTTCCTCCCCTCTCTGATCTATTTTTTTTTAAAGATTTTAACATGTTTTATTTTTATGTCACCTAGACTTTCCCCATATTCCTTATAAAGGATTTTTAAAAAGAGAGAAAAGAAGAGAAAACACATTTTGCAAAACTAATCGGTATATCACACACACACACACACACACACACACACACACACACACGAACTGACATTATATACAACATTCCATACCCAGGGACCTTCCTCTATTCCTCTACAAAGGAATGTGGGAAATATTTTCTATGGGACCAAGCTTTTCCTTGTTAATTTTGCAATATTCATTTTCTATTATTTTGTGATTGTTGTTCTTTGCATTTACATTGTGGCTATTATGTATACTGCTGACTTTGTATCAGTTAATGTACATCTTTCCATTTTTCTCTGCATTCATCATTTCTTTTTTTATGTTTTAAAGCAATCGGGGTTAAGTAACTTGCTCAAGGTTACACGGCCAGGTGTTTCTGGGTGGGTAATAAGTGTCTGAGCCTGGAATCGATCCACATGTCATCCCGACACTGGAGCCAGTGCTCTTATTTGCTGTGCTACCTGGCTGCCCCCATTCATCATTTCTTAGCACACAATGATATTCCATTATGTATATTCCACAATTTGGCTAATGGTTTTCCATTTGATATGTATCTACTTTATTTACAATTCTTTGATGCCACAAAAAAGCTGTTACCAATGTTTTGGTATAGGTAGAGCCTGTCTTTTGTTAATGTGAATCAAAGGGTATAGACCGTTAAGTCACGTCCTTAGCTTAATTTCTTTTCTTTTTTTTTTTTTTTCCAAATGCTTTATTAACTTCTGGTTTACATCATTCACTTCCGCCAGATTTTCAGTGACAAATTTTCTCCCGGTTTTTCCCCTACCCACTGCCCCAAAATAGCAGTCCCACAGGATATCCCCTCCTCCAATCTGCTCTCTCTCTTATATTTTCTCCCATACCCCTTTTGACTTTTCCAGTGGATCTCTATGCCCCAGTGCCTGTATATGTATCTTATTTCCCAATTACATGTAAAATAGTATTAATGATTTTATATATATATACACACACACACACACATATATACATATACATACATACATACATACATACATACATACATACATACATATATATATATATATATATATATATATAGAGAGAGAGAGAGAGAGAGAGAGAGAGAGAGAGAGAGAGAGAGAGAGAGAGAATTTTATTTTAAAACTTTGAATTTCAGATTCATTCCATTCCTCCATTCTCACCCACCCTTACTGGGAAGATAAGCAATTTGGTATAGGTTGTACATGTGTGGCTAATGCAAAACAATAACATAGTAGATATATTATAATAGACTGACTATATTTGCCTCCCTCCTATCCCATCTGCCACTTGTTTTATTCTCTACTTTGATCCCATCCCTTTTCAAAAGTGGGTGCTTCCAACTTCCCTCCTGTAATGGGAATGTAAATTTGAAGATCTTCCCTGTCCCTAGGCTAAAGTGCACCTGGACCCTGGGGTGGGAGGCTTGTTTTTCTTTCTTTCTTTTTTTTTTTTAAGCAATTGGGGTTAAGTAACTTGCTCAAGGTTACACGGCCAGTCATTTCTGGGTGTGGTGCTAAGCGTCTGAGCCCGGGATTCGATCTCCAGGTCTTCTCAACACTGGAGCCGGTGCTCTTACTTGCTGTGCTACCTGGCCGCCCCGGGAGGCTTGTTTTTCAGTAGATACTTTGTGATTGGCCAGTGGGTCAATAAGGTTGTTACATTCTCTGAGCTAGCAGAAGGCTATATAAGCCCTGATGTGAGGCTTTGTTTTGGGGCTCACTTTGAGAAGTGTTCTGTGATTTGATCTGTATTCTGAGAAGCCGTTTTCCAGAGCCCCCCTGCTTTGAAACCCAGATGTTGATTGGGTATGGATGTAATGGTTGGACAGTTTGAAATCTGTCTACTTGATCTGTTTCTGTCTTGATAATTCTGTCTGTATATTCTGAAGTTTGGGGTGCTGACCTCTTTCCCCTGAACTAGGTAAATGATACATGTTTGACTGATTAAAGTAAGCTTGTTAACCCATTTTGAGTTGCTTTCCTTTATCAAAGCAGATCCAAGAAGCTGTGTGAGCAGCCACCCTGGGGATGCTGGGGTGCTTACTGCTACACCTCCCCCCCCAGCCTGCCCTCCCTTTCATCATCCCCCCTCTCATCCCCTTCCCCCTCTACTCTCCTGGAGGGTGAGATATCCATTAGTGTGTATTTAATTCCCTCCTCAAGCCAAATTCAATGGGAATAAGGTTGACCCATTCCCTTTTGCCTTCCTATTCTTCCCCTCCATGGTAACCATTTCCCCTTGCCTCTTCTGTATGAGATAGTTAACCCCATTCTGTCTCTCCCCATCTCCTATCGTATTCCTCTCTCACCTCTTAATTTCACCTTTTAAGTATCGTCCCTTCCTTTTAAATTGGTCCTGTGCCCTCTATGTGTACCTGTAAACATATATACACACATTCACATATGTATTCATATGCCCATATAGCCTCACATATAGACATATATATGTACACACACACACACACACACATATATATATATATATATATATATATATATATACATATATATTTCTATTCCCTTCAACTACTGAGAAAAGTTTCATAAGTTACAATTATTGTTTTTCCATGTAGGAATCTTAATAGTTCAACTTTGATAAGTTCCTTATGATTTCTTTTACCTGTTTACCTTCTCATGCTTCTCTTGCTTCTTGTATCTGAATGTCAAATTTTCTATTCTACTCTGGTTTTTTCATCAAGAATGCTTGAAAGTCCTCTATTCCACTGAATGACCATATTTTCCCCTGAAACATGATACTCAGTTTTGCTGGGTAGGTGACTCTTGGTTTTAATCCCAGCTCCTTTGACCTCTGGAATATCATATTCTAAGCCCTTCGATCCCTCAGTGTAGAAGCAGCCAGATCCTGGGTTATCCTGATGGTGTTTCCACAATATTCAAATTGTTTCTTCCTGGCTGCTTGTAATATTTTCTCCTTGATCTGGGAATTCCAGAACCCGGCTATACTATTCCTAGGAGTTTTCTTTTTGGGATCTTTTTCAGGAGGTGATCGGTGGATTCTTTTAACCTCTATTTTGCCTTCTGGTTCTAAAATTTCAGGACAGTTTTCTTTGAGAACTTCCTGGAGGATGATTTCTAGGTTCTTACTTTGATCATGGCTTTCACGTAGTCCAATAATTTTTAAATTCTCTCTCCTGGATCTATTTTCCAGGTCAGTGGTTTTTCCCATGAGATATTTCATATTGCCTTCTATTCTTTCATTTGTTTGAATCTTTTTAACAGCATCTTGATTTCTCATAAAGTCATTAGTTTCCATTTGCTCTAATCTAATTCTGAAGCAATGATTCTCCTCATTGAGCTTTTGAGATTCTTTTTCCATCTGGCAAATTCGGCTTTTTAAGGCATTGTTCTCCTCATTGGCTTTTTGAGCCTCTTTTGCCATTTGAGTTAGTCTATTTTTTAAGGAGTGATTTTCCTCAGTCAAGCTGTTGACTCCCATTTCATAATTTTCTTGCACTGTCCTCATTTCTCTTTCCAATTTTTCTTCCACTTCTCTTATTTGCTTCTTAAGGTCCTCTATGGCCTGTAACCAGCTTGTATTTTCCTTTGAAGTTTTTGGTGCAGGAGTTCTGACTTCACTGTCTTCCTTCTGTTCCATGCTTTGCTCCTCTTTGTCCCCCAAATAGGAGTGTAATGTTGGAATCTTCTGTCTGCTTTGTTTCCTTTGCCTGGTCATGTCACCCCTCAGTCACTTGACCCCTGGGCTTTTTGCCACAGTAGGACTCTGCCACCAGACAGGGGGGCTTCATGCCAAACTCTGCGGTTTTCTCAGCTGCCGGAGGTATTAGATGGGTGCCCTCTCTGAGGTCTCCTCATGCTCTGGCAAGCTGGACACACACCCCAGGACCTCCACTCTAGACTGCAATCCAGATCCAAGAAGGTTAAAGCAAGAGCAATTATCCCTCAGACTGGTGCTTGGTCTCCCTACACTCTGCAGGCCAGGAGGGGAAGCTGCCATGTAGCACTGGCTGGCTGTGCCTGTACCTCAGTGGCTTCTCACCCCAGGGGCAAAAGCCACCCACTCCCACTTACTGGGTCCCAAAGTCCAGACTGCACTGACCTCTCACTTTCTTCTTCACATCTATGTGTTGATAAATTTGGAAATGGCCACATCTGCCGCTGATCTGGAGTCTGTCTGGCTGGTGGCTGGTCAGGCCCACCCTGGGGCTAAACTCTAGGCATGAGGCTGGGCTCAGCTCCCAGAGCTATGAGCTGGCTGATTCCTGCCGGCCTGCTGGGCTGTTGTCAGTGGGACGTTAGCTTCTCTGTGTCATTTTGTGGGTTCTGCAGCTCCAAAGTTTGTTTAGAGTCCCCTTTTACATGGATTGGGGAAGATGGAAGCTGGAGCAGTGGGGAGGTACTGCTACTACTCTGCCATCTTGACTCTGCCCCCCTCCTTAGCTTAATTTCAAACTGCTTTTTAAAATGCTTGTTACTAATTAATAGCTCTTCCAACAATACATTAATATGCCTCTGTTTTCATACCTCCTCAAATATCAACTCTGCCCATCTTTTGTCATCTGCTAATTTACTGGGTGTAAGGTTATACCTTAGAGTTGTTTTGATTTTCAGTTCTCTTATTATGAGACTCATTGTTAATAGTTTGCAATTCTTTTTTTGAGAACTCTTATTCATATCCTTTGAATACTTATCTGACTTATTTATCATTAATTACTGAATCTAGTAATTTTTTTCTCATTTCCCATTCTTTTTGATACCTGTAGCATTTAACAGAGCAGTTAGGTGGCACAGTGGATAGTGTGCTAGACCTGAAGTCAGGAAGACTCATCTTTCTTAGTTCAAAACCAGTTTCAAACACTTACTAGCTGTGTGACCCTGTGTGAGTTATTAAACCATTGGCTTCAGTTTCCTTATCTGTAAAATGAGCTAGAGAAGAAAATGACAAGAAAACCTGAAATAGGCTCATGAAGATTCAGACATGACTGAAAAATCAAACAACAAGCATTTAACACCATTGACCATCCTTGATCTACTCCCAGAAACTCTCTTCTCTTTGGGTTCAAAAATTCTCGTATCTGTACACTTTTAAAAAGCTTGGAAATAGTATTTTGTAGCCTATTAAAAGTCTTCCAAAGGAGAAATTTCAGTGGATTTTGAGCCCATTGTAAAAAATGTAACTACTAATTTAGTTTGCAAGCACAATTTACTTTATTGACATCAGGAAACTGGAAATTTACTGATTGAAATTAAACAAAAACCTTTACATAATTGGTGAAGCAGACTGAAAGTCAAGTATCATGATTGAGTAAACACAGTCAAAGATGCACTTCTTTAATTTGTAACTATATATTTTTTGTGAAAAATCTTTTTCAGTTATGACAACCAGTAAAACAGAATTGAAATAGACTATTGAAGTAGAAATCAAAACCTCCACTCACTGTATCATAAAGTTTAAAAGCAAAATTCCAAAAAATATTCATGCATATTCAATCTCATTGCTCTCACTAAAAATATCATTAAATTATAAAAAATATTTTCAGGGAAAACAAAAAAATATTCTGGTACCATTAATGAATCAAGTACCTTCAAAATGTTTTATGATTTTTATTTCATCCTTTTAAATTCCTTTTTTTTGCTTGAATTTTATGATGTATCTAATTAATAGCATAGCATATACATATAACTTATGAATAAATAAACATGTGTACATTTGGAGTATGCTTAAAAATTTTATGAATGAGTCCATGATAAAAACGATTGGAATCCATTGCTCTAAAACACTAAGACATAGGCCTTTTTTTCACATAAACTGCTTTCTAGTCACATCACCAGCAGGAAGTAAGTTCTTTGATTGCAGAGACCAATCAAAATTTCTGTCTTTGTATCCCCAGCATAGTACTTCATACAACAGTAAGGTCTTAATATTTGTTGAATTAAACTGAATCATAGCTGTACATACTTTTTAAAAAAAGTATAGAACCTTACATTTCACCAAATTAAATTTCATATTATTAAAGGGTCATGGACCTTTTTGTTTGCCTGTTTTTAATTTGGAGGAAGCTTGGGTGTATTTCAAGGACAGGGCAACTGGGGCCATAGAGAGGGATGAATAAGAAAGAAGTATGATTCAAAGATCACAGAGGAGGTGAGCTATGAGAAGGTAAAGAGATTAGAGTTATTATAAGGAAGGCAACTTTATCCTCTTAAAAAGAAAATATGACTGAGTATGTAGGCTGGGGACTAGACCTGTGATTTCATTGGACAGGGAATGCCCAGGGATGCAACTTTCCTCTAGTAATGCAATTCAACCCATTCTCTGCAACATCTAGTCTTAAACAGTTTCCTAGAACACTGAGAGGCTAAAATATTGCTCCTGGTCACACTGCCAGTAGGCCAGTATGTGTCAGAGGCAGGACTTGAATTTAGGGCTTCCTGGTAATGAGAACAGTTCTATATGCATTATGCTAAGCTAGGTAAAGGTATAGAAGAGAGTATGGGCACTAACAAGGATAAGTGAGAGAGATTATATAAAATGCCTTTGATCTTTTCAGGTAAGACGGAGATCATTTTGATGGGGAACGGGATCCCAATAGGTTCAGCAGGAATTCTGATCTTAACTAAGACCAGAAAACCTGCAATATCATCTGGAAAGAATTCAAGGTCTCAGGCTTAATTGGAGTGAGAGTTGTAGAAGTTTATTGTTACACTTCCATGAGAAGCCGGCAAGAGTCCTTTAAGGGACCTGCAAGTGAGAGGGGCACATGCTTTTACCTTTAAAGGGTAAGGATGCCATTGTCAGGGCTGACCAGACAGGAGGGGCCTCAGTGCATAGACAAAGGTCAGAGCTGACCTAGAGGAGCATGTGAATAGACAGTTTAGATAAGATTTGGGCCAGGCCAAAGGAGACAAAAGGCAAGGATAAAGGAGGGTGTGGGCCAGGCCCAGAAGAAATGAAGAGATTAAATAAGAACAAAGGGGTCACAGGGTGTTGCCTCTAGGTGGAGTGTGGGATAGGGAGAAGGGGCAGATCTCAAGGGTGGGAAAGAACAAATTGCAATTACAACTTCACAGACTGGTTTTACAAGTTGGTTTCACAAATTGATCTAGACCCCAGGTACCCCATCAATTTCATATGCTGAAACTGAGAGGAGTTAGTGAAGAAGGAAGGAATTTTCAGAGATTAGCAGCAGACAAACTCTAACATTGGATATTTTTTCTTGCTGTTGGTTTTTGCTCTGCAATTAGCCAAGTTATTCATGAAAAACACAGTGAGTTCCTCAGCACCAGTGATTGAACAATAAAGACCCCTTGACCTTTAGTGTTGGGAATTCTTTGCCTTTTATTTTCTTGTGTTATCAGAGCAAGTTCATCAAAGTCTGTTTATTTAGGTTTGGGTCTCAAGATTAGCATCTAGTCTTAGTATTACCTGGGACATCAGGGATCCTGGATTAGGATCCTTTTTTTCCCCTCTCTTTTAGGAGAGAACTGGAAGGCTGGCCAGAGATTTAGACCACTGATTAGGAAGGGAGATTGCCACAAATAATAGTTGGTCATAAACTGGGTAAGTTTTCCCTTTTGCCTGGGGGCTACCCCAGGCATTACCTTATTAATATGGCAACTATAGAAGGAGTGAGTGTCTTCACATTTTATAAAGTTCATAAAGTCATTCAGAACAGAGATAAATCACAGGGTCTGATTTTCTTTTGTGTGATGCAACTGTTAAGTCAACAATCATTTGTTAAATACTTACTAGGTAGTAGGCCCTGAGGAAAATAAAAAGTTTAGAAAAAGTCTCTGCCCTCATAAAGCTTACCACCTTATGGAGTAGGAAGATGAGTCATGAACATCAGAATCTTTAATGTGCAATATTATATGATAAGCCCATTAGAGAGGTGCAAAAAATAAAAAGCTCTCTGAGTTACAAGGGAGAAGGCTGTCACTGTGGGACCAGAGAAGATTTCATGGAGGTAGCATTGAGTGATGATTAAATCATGCTTTATGTTGGGGACTTCTAGCCTTTACCCAATCCTGAAGATGAATCAGAAAGTTTGAATAATTCTTAGACTTAGAGAAAGTGGTCATGATCATTATTAACATCAACAAAGTCTCTCCATTTCTCATTTCTTTACTATCACCATATAGCTAGACAGATTACTTCATCTTTATTAGCTAAAATTTGGTGGTGAGAGGAATAAGTAGTGAGAGGTGGTGAGAGGTAAGGTGACTTCTCAGAAAAGGGGTCATGTACATGAACCCATGCAGACCAGTTTTAGTCCTGGGAAAGTCTGGCTTGTTGCCCAAAATCAAGAGAGCTTTTCTTGCATTCTATAGTTCATTATATATTCTATTTCGGAGTCCTAGAGGAAATCTCCACAAAAAAGCTTAAGTATGATTCATATGTTCATATCTTCCTAAAAAGAGTTTAACAAGGTAATATCTGGAAAGTGTACTCAATATACAGAGTAAATATCAAGTATAAGGCAGTTATTTATTTCCTCCACCACAAAAAAATACTTAAGATACAAATGATTCATAAGCATATATTAAGCAATACTAATAGCACATGTATTACTATAGTCAATTAAATTTATTTTCTACTCTTCCAGAAAGCAAAGGAATTTTGTAGAACTGTTGAACAGATATTTCACTTTTACCAGTAACCTGCAGTATCTGAACAGGTAACAAGTCCAGATCTTCTGGCAGATCAGGGCATGACATAGGTTTTCTTTGTCCTTTTCTCTGAATATACCAGAACCTGCTTTCCCAAAATCTAGTTCAGATTATTCTCAGTTTTCTTATCCTTCATCATAAATTCTAAGATGGAGCAATTACTTCTCTCCTAGGTTGCCAGTCTTTCTACCCCAGCAATTAGAAGACAGACCACTGACAGGAGGACAGAGAAAACCTTGCTTTCTCCCAGTGTAAAATACTAAAAATTATTTGAAGAACCTCCTGAAATTTATTAAGGTCTAATCTAGAAGATTATAATAATAATAATAATAATATCTCAGAATTGTATATTTTAGAGTTGGAAAAAAACCCTAGAAGCATCTAATCCAACCCTTCAAATTTACACTTTAGGAAACTAAGGTCCAGAGAGGTCAAATAACACCTAAAGTCACAAAGGTGGTAAATAAAAGAGCTGCATTTTGAACTCAGATCTTCTGACTCCAAATCTAATATGCTTTTCTTGGATGTTTATAATTATCTCACACACTTGTATAAAACCAAGTATCAAGTTAAAAGAAAATTAGATCAATGGACGGAAAAATCAAAACACATGCTCATTCGATTTGTCCAAGGCAGAATTAACTCAACCTTTCATATTTTGTGGGAATTGTGTTTAACATCTGCAGAACAAAGCAAATGCATTTAATTCACCACAGCCTCTCATTTATCATTCAGATGTGGCCTTCAGACCTATTATATTTGTGTTTAAAAGCTTAGGAAATAAGTTATGAAAACAGAAAGATACAAATATTAATTTTTTTTCTGGTCCAAGATAATCATTCTTTCACTTGATATGAAATTGGGTACTTTTTGGGTATAGAAATGGAATGACTAGAATCACATACTATTATTCTTCATGAACCTTTGTACTTTCTGAAACTCATTTAACCAAAATGACCTCCAAATTGATAAATTGAAATGATTCCAATGAGTCTACAAATAGTAACTAGTTTAACTCCAAAATCTATTAACAATGAGGCATTTTACTTTGCACATGGATTATAAGGACACACTCTATACTGACATTAAACATACTAAACTAAATAAACATTAAAACAAGTTTTTGAACTCTCTTGTCGGGTTTCACCATTTCCTGGCATTTTAGTTGTCTATTATTGTGACCACCATCACTAGTCTGCTTCCATACTCTCTCACCTTTGGCAACTTTTCTACATTTTCATACTTTTTTTTTTCCTACTTGGGAGAATTCCATGATATTTAAATCAATTCAACAGATACTTATTAAGAGCCAACTATGAGAAAGGCTGAGGCCATGAGAGCTTGTCTTAGTGGATTGAGTAGGATTAGGAAAACCTGTGTTCAAATCTTATCTTGGACACTACCTATATGACCATGTGTAAGGGTTATGGGATTTAAAGATCTTCCATTCCCCATTGGACTTGCTGATATAGCAGGAAGGGGTGGGGCAAGAGGAAGCAGAAGCCAAACTAGAGTTCCTGTGGTGACTGGCAGCATTGGCAACAGCAGCAGCGGCTAATAGGCAGCAGCAGCGGTAGCCCTAGTGGCCAAGGTAGAGGTGGAGACGGGAAACCCCTCTTTTTGAGCCAGCCAGAATTTCTGCTGAGGACTGCCAGGAACTGGAGCTGCAGCATGCCGGAGCTGCTGTGAACACACTTCTTGGACACTGAGTAGTTGCTGTGCATGGTGAGAGGAGGACCTTTGCCTGAGGTAGCCTGTTCTGTTTTAAAGGCTTGAGAATGTGGATGCTTACTACATTAACTACATGTGCCAATTTTGTAACTACTATGATGGCTTTGACTTTCTGGTTTTGGGACTCAGTTTTCTGGTATTTTAATAAATGTTATACCACATCAGCATATTTATAGTTGCTGTAGGCATTGTGAATATTGTGTTGCTGATACATTTGGTGATGAGGGCGGGATCACAAAATGTCAGGCCTCTATTTGGAAACAAGGGGGCTTTAGAGGGAGAATGGCTATCCCAGGATGGGAGGATTTGCTTTATTCCTCTCTAGCCAGAGAATGGACCAAAAACACAGGGCCCTGTGAAAACTGGAACCAAGGCTAAAAACAAAACAAAACAAAACCTAGAGATTTGGAAAGACATTTGCAAGGAATACCCATAGAACCAGGCAAAGAACTGGCAGGAGTGGGCAGGAGAGTCTGGGTCCTGCTAACAAGTTATAGCCTTATGTGTAAAAGTAGGGATAAGCTGCTAGAGGAAAGAGCTCAGATGGCTAGGGAGTCAGCTGGTTTGCTTGAGGATTCTTCTGTGTCACAGCATTCAGAAGAGCAAATTAGAGGGACTCAAGTGATCCAGGAACAAGCTTCTGTTCATGTAGCTAAAAGGAAGCAAAAAGCTAGCAGAAGGAATGTGCATGCAACTTTTGTACAGGCTAGGCAGAGTTGCCCCAACAGCTGCCAGGAGAATGTGTGTAAGGAGAATGGAGCAAGGTTAGATGAGGAGTCTTCTAATGTAGAAGTTCTCCCCATATGAAGAAGAAGACAGGAGAACCACCGGGGCCAAACAAAGTCCAGGGAGATAATAGAGGATTTCACTCAACAGGAGATTACTGATATATTGAGTAGATTCACTCAAAGAATGGGAGATTCTTTAGTGTCTTGGATAGTAAGAATCACTGCTGTAGGCACCGGAGGAATAACTCTGGACAGTATGGATTGCTTAAAATTCAAAAGTATCAGTCAGAATCCTTTTGTACACCAAGCTTTTAGGGATCACCATATGTGAGGAGGCCTCAACAGAACTAATCTGTTAGCTTTAGCTGCAGAGTGATGCAGAAAGCAATATCCTACTGACTCTATGTGGCCTGGTGGAGACAGACCCTGGTACTTACTTAGAGATTGTATGAGAAAGCTAAAGGAGGAGGTAATGAAAACTAATATCATGATTGGAGATGCAAATGCATATCATGATACCCCCCTAGGAGATCCTCATAGAAATATTATAGTGAGGAACGGCTCCTCCTGCTTATAAGCACCTAATTCTGACTCTATTAATTGGAGAAATAGGGCACCCTCTTTCAGAGGTGCTGGATAAGATTTCACAATTAACTGACCTAGGGGAATGGGGACAAGATAAATTGCCTGGAGGGAGAAGAGTAAACAGCCAGAGGATTCAGAGACAAAATAGACTGACAAGAAGGGAACTGTTTACTGCTCTATTGAGAGCAGGGGTGGATTTTAGAAGAATAGATGGTATTCCAATTGAAGAGCTGCATAAGCTGTACCAATAAAAGGTCCTTAACATTAGAATGAATAGGGAAGCAGGAACTACCTCTGCAGGTACTCCTGAATCTGAATGTTTGTATTAAAGTTTTCCCCACCTTCAGGGAGAATAAGAAATAGGCTGAGCCCCAGCCCAGATTAAAGAAATATACAGAGGAGATTGATTGGCCCTAGATTTGTGGTCCAGTGGAATTACAAGTGACTGTACAAGATGATTATGCAAACTGGAGCTTATGGCCAAAACAACAAAGTCGAAATGTACCCTTGGGATTTTGGTGTAGGAAACTCCCTTCATCTGGAGTCCAGTATACACCTTTTAAAAAGCAGTTGTTAGCTGCATTTGGTGGAGACTGAACAACTGACTCTGGGCCATGAAGTGATATTAAGACCTGGAATCCCGATTATGAACTGGGTAAATGAGTACAGCTTCTCACAGAATTGGACATGTCCAAGAAGCTAGTATAATCAAATGAAAGTGGTATATTCAAAATAAAGTAAAAACAGGCAAAAGTGGAGTATCTGCTCTACATGAATCTGTAGCAAACATAGAAATTGAGAGGAATGACACACCCCCTGAGCCAAAGCAACAGTTGGTTCAGTCCTTTTTAAAATGGAATGAGGGATATGATGGATTAACTGAAGAACAAGAGAGACATGCATGGTTTATTGATGGGACAGCAAAATATTTGGGCCAAAAAAGACATTGGAAAGCAGTGGCCTATAACCCATGTACTAGAAGGACTTTGGAAAGTACTTGGATAGGTGGAAGTAGTCAATATGCTGAACTTATGGCAGTACATCAAGCCATCAAAATAGAACAAGGAGGATAGTGCCATATATTCACTGATTCATTAGTAATTCATTAGCTACCGCCCAGTAGCTAATGGGCTAGCAACATGGATGCCCATGTGGAAAAATCAAAATTGGGAAATTCATGGCAAACAAGCTGGGGCAAAGAATTATGGGAAGATATCTGGAACATGTCTTTGGTCACTGACTTGTCAGTTTTTCACGTAGATGCTCACATGGCCCTCACCATGCCAGAACATGAATACAATGCTTATGCTGATTGACTGGCAAAGATTGCTGCTGAACATATTGTCCCTACTTTGACAACAACTGATGATGAGGTATTAGCAAAATGGGTCCACCAAACAGCAGGCCATTTGGGGGTCCAGGCCACACACTAGTGGATGCAAGATCAAGGTATTAGTATCTCTCATTCACTGTTAAAACAGATAACAGATGAATGTCATATATGCCAATTGGAAAAGGAGTGACCTGTTCCTTGGGTAGTAACTGGAAAGATAGCAAGAGGAAAAGTCCCAGCCCACATCTGGCAAATAGATTATATTGGTCTACTGTCACAAGATAAAGGATGAAGATTTATATGTACTTGTGTTGACACCTATTCAAGTGTACTAGTGGCTTGTTCTTATAAGAGTGCAACCCAGAAAAATACTTGTAAAACTCTAGATCTCATAAGTCTATATTATGGAACCCCAATGCAGATTCAAAGTGACAATGGGTCACATTTCAAAGGCAATGAAATGAAGAAGTTATTGTATACTAAACAATATAGAATGGATATATCATATTCCATATTATCCAGAAGCATCTGGGTTAATTGAAAGAATGAATGGATTACTGAAAGAACATTTAAGGAAGTTAAGTTCCAATAATTCATATCAACATTGGAAGGATAGTTTGTTCATGGCTTTATGTAATTTGAATAACAAACCACTGGGAGAAAGTACACCTCTAGCCAGAATGATGACCCCAAATCTGCAAAGTAGAAAACAATAAACACATAAGATCCCAAATATTGAGTATTGAACTTTGAGGCCAGATATCCCAGCACCGTACCCAGGAATACCTTTTTCGGTGGGGTATGATTTACATTGCTTAGGGGACTTTTGGTTGGACAGAAAAGAAATAAGAAAAATCTCCACTGGGATATGCATAAGAATCCCTAAAAATCACTTTGGACAGATTTTACCCAAATCAGGATTAGCAGCTCAAGGAATACATGTATTGGTTGGAGTAATAGATTCTAATTATCAAGGAGAAATTGTTGTAACATTCAGTAATTTAGGTGAAGGGTCCATACAGATTCATAAAAATGATAAGATAGTTCAAGTGATTATTGTTCCTTGTAAAACAATACCACTTATAAAAACTGACCCTCCTTCCAAAATAACTGCCAGAGGAACTGAAAGATTTGGTTCTACTGATAGAATAAAATAGGGAGCTAAAGTATGGGTAAAATGGAAGCCAGATGATGTTCCAAAGGCTGCAGAGATTATAGCATATGGGAAGGATAACACTGTAACTATTGTTTATTCTGGAGAAGATGATTACAAAATTGTACCCTTAACTCATTTATTCTACCGTGAGTGAGGCTACAATAGTCTGGTTATTGTCTCTTTGCTTCTTCTTGATTTTTTGTCTGTTCACCTTGTTTGCTAAATTTGTTTCCACAGGCTTGGTACCCTCCATCTGTAGATGCCTGATAGCTTAAGCTGGATGTCACCCCCTGTCTGCAACTGTGATGTGTCACCCTTGGACCTGGCATCAAGCATATTAAGAACTGACCTCTCAAATGGGACCCCTTAGGACAGGGACAGCTCTACATCCGATTTCAGCAGAAAGTAGCCATAGAAGAAAAGATATTCACCCCTTACCACAAGATTTTGGGGCCCCATTTGTTCGGGGTGTGGGGAATGATGGGGAGCTTGTGCTCAAGCCCCACCCTAAAATATTGTTTTCTGTGTTTATTGCGTGCTATCCTTGCTATATTGTTGTGAAATTCTGTTGACACCAGTTATTCCTAATGTATTTTTACCAGGTAAGGAACATGAAAGATCTTGGGGCTGAATGTAAGGGTTATGGGATTTAAAGATCTTCCATGCCCTATTGGACTTACTGATATAGCAGAAAGGGATGGGGTAAGAGGAAGCAGAAATCAAGCTAAAGTTCCAGTGGTGACTGGTAGCGGTGGCAGCAGTAGCAGCGAGCAACAGAGGCAGCGGCAGCAGTAGTAGTAGCGGCTGAGGTGGAGGTGGAGTCGCGAACCCACCCTTTTTTAATTTAATTTTTATTTTTTTTGCCTTTTGGAGGGCAATTGGGGTTAAGTAACTTGCCCAAGGTTACACAGATAGTTTTTTTGTGTGGGTGTTAAGTGTCTGAGGCTGGAACCGAACTTGGGTCCTCCTGACTCTGGGCCAGTGATTTACTCACTGTGCCACCTAGCCACGCTGTGAACCCCTTTTTTTGAGCCAGCCAGAATTTCTGCTGAATACTGCTAGGAACTGGAGCTGCGGCAGGCCGGAGCTGCTGGGAGCACACTTCCTAGATACTGAGTAGTTGCTGTGTATGGTGAGAGGAGGACCTTTGCCTGAGGTAGCCTGTTCTGTTTTAAAGGCTTGAGAATGTGGGTGTTTACTACACTAACTACATATGCCAATTTTGTAACTGCTATGATGGCTTTTTCTTTCTGGTTTTGGGACTCAGTTTTCTGGTATTTTAATAAGTGTTCTAGCTTTATCCCCCATGTAGAGAGCCTGGTATATTTTTGATTAATAACCACATCAGCATATTTATAGTTGCTGTAGACATTGTGAATATTGCATTGCTGATACACCATGAACAAGTCACTTAAATTCTGTGTTCCTCAGATAGTTTTCTAGAACTATAGATGTGATACTGGAGGAGCTAGAAGGAACTTTATAATGAATGAATGAATATAGCACTTATTAATCACTTATCCTATATAAAGCACTGTGCTGAAGTCCTGGGGGATGGGGTGTCATATAGTCTATTTACCTTGTTTTGCTGATGAGGAAACTGAGACCCAGAGAGGTGAACTGCCTTGTCCAAGGTCACACAGGAAGTGGTAGAGCCAAGGTTCAAATGGAGATCCTCTGACTCCATGTTTCACTCTTCTTTCCAATGTACCACTCCACCACGATTTGGTTGGTTAGAAGGAGTTCTCTACACTGAAATCACAATGTACTCTGCTAGAAGTTCAGGAGACAAGAATGACAAATAGTCCTGATCGTCAAAGAGCTTACATGCTACTGGGGTATACAACATGTAATCAAAACTACCAATGCAAAAACACTGAAGTCTGTCACAGAGATTTTGTTGTGGTGGTTCATTTGTTTTCAGTCCTGTCTGATTCTTCATTATTTCTTTTGGGGTTTTCTTGGCAAAGATAGTGGAGTGGTTTGCCATTTCCTACTCCAGCTTATTTTATAGATAAGGAAACAGGCAAAAAAAGCTAAATGAGTTGCCCAAAGTTACATAGATAGTAAGTGTTTGAAGCTGAATTTGAACCCAACTCTTCCTGACTCCAGGTCTGGCACTTTATCCACTGTACCATCTAGTTTGCCCACAACATGGAGGGTAAATTTTTATAATAAAGAATAAAAAAGGAGAAAGAAAAATTATGTAAAACTAACCGACATCAAAAAAGTTTGAAACTATATATAGTATTCCATATCTGTGGACGTTCACTTCTGCAATTGTGTTGGGATGTGTCTTCTCACATTTTTCCTTTGGAGCCAAGTACTGATCATAACTTCAAAGCATCCATTTTAAATTATTTTCTTGTTCATTTCATGTACATGATTGTAGTCATTGTGTATATTATTTTCTTGGTTCTGCTTACTTCACTTTATATCAAGTCATATAGTTTTTTCCATGTGTCTTTGTATTCCATATGTTCATAATTTCTTATAGCACAAATATTCAGTTATATCCATGTTTAATATATAATTTGTTTAGTCATTCCTCAATTGATAGGCATTAACTTTGCTTCCAATTCTTTGTCAGTCAGTCAGTCAACTACTATTTATTAAATATTTAATATATGTCAGGCACTGTGCTAAGTTCTGGGGGTACAAAACAGGGCAAAAGCCCATCCCTGCTTTCAATGTATTCACAATCTAAAGACATACATAAAGACAATATACACATAACTAGGTACAGACAAGAAATATATATGTCTATATAGAGAATTTGCCATATGTAATTTATATGTGTGTATACCTACATAAATATATCCATGTATGTGCATATGTATATGTATGTATACGCATGTGTGTGTATGACTTGATTAATAGTTTCAGCAATCATCAGTGTTGACCTATATAGATCCTGATTAATTTTTTGTTGTGCAAACAAGTGTTATCTCGGAAGGCTTAGGAATAGAATTGTTCTGAGAGAGTAATAATGATCAAAAGCTTTCTTTGCCAGACGAAGACTTAGCGACAGTATAGCATGCTTTCCTTTGCTTAGTTCTGAAGTAGGCTATCAGTGAAAAATTGATTACTTGAATGTAGCTAAATTTCAAGTATATACAGACAGCAATCCACCAATACCATGAATACCATAAAATTCATAAATGCCATCTATTGCTCATCAGAGAGTTAGTTGGACTCCCTGAGGAGCAGGAAAAAAGTAATGATGAGCAATTAGTTAAGGAGTCTTTAAGGAAAAGAGACTATTCACCCATGATAACAGGACTGCCAGAGTTAGATAATAGCTCAGAGAGTCATGCTTCTAAAGAGGAAGACTATGAATAGAGCCCCTAAAGACTTAACTACGTCTGAAGTGGACCCTAGTTTGGACAAAGGAGTAGGGTTAAACCCTCCTTACCTGAAATTTCCTTTGTAAGGATTTCTAGGAAGGAACAGAACAATGTAAAAACTTAGAAATAATAATAGTCCTCCTCATCCACAAGTTTATTTATACATACATGCACACATATACACACATATATATATATATATGTATGTGTGTTCATACACACACAGAGAAAAGCCAGAAGTATATGAACTCTCACAGACTAATTGATGATGTTTCAGGATAAATAGGGTAAATAGTTATTCATGCAGTCATACTTATTTCCTATTAATGAATTATACTTTTGGATGTATAAATGCACATGTATAAATATATGTATATTATTATTTTAGAAAATATTCGATCACTTATTATTCCTACTCTTGTCTTTATTATTATTGTTGTTGTTATTATTATTAGTGGGTAATCTTAGCCAAGTCACTTATATTCTCAGCACTCTAAACAACTCTCTAAGACTACACAATACAGAAAAGATACTGACCTATATTGGTGGAGGGATTTTCCTCACTTGGGAGTTCCCTACAGCAAAAAAAAAAAATCACAGGTTCAGTCCCTGCCCCTGTCCCTATTATCATTATTCTTATCACTATAGCTAGTGATGTATAATTTTTCTTCTTATTTAAAGCAGTTTAGCGAGTGGCATTTCATATTATGATGCATTTTTATAGATAATATTAATATAACCTTGATATAACCTCATATGGTTTTTTGGGAGACTGGAAATTTTTTAGCCTGAGGGAAAAAATGAAATAGTACTTCAATAGCCTCTCATCAAGAATTATAGATCTTGGGGTGTGACATATCCAGCCTCTGTCTAAAGATTTGTACTGGCAAAGAATTCATGCACTGTCCCATAAAGGAACCCATTCTGATTCTGGACAGTTCCAATTTTGAGGAAATTTTCTTGTATTGAGTCAGAATTTGCTTTCTTGTAAATTTCACCAACCAATTTTATTTTTACCCAATGTGACCAAGGAAAACAAATGTCATCTCTTACCCATAGAACAATTCTTTCATTTATTGAATCCACATCTAGTACCTATATAAATCCTGGTAACTATTGTCTATAGATTTCCACAATACTATCTTTCCTTTTTCTATGAATTCAGTACCTGGTTCATAATCTTTCTTTCCTCTCCATCTTCTGCCCTCATTTTAGGGGACTTTGGCAAATGTATGATACTCCCTCAAACATCCTAACCTTCTAGTTCATCAACTTACTCATTTTTCATGACTTATTCCTCCACCCTACCTCAGCCACACAGAAAAATGGTCATAATCTTGATCTTGCCATCTTCCATAAATAAACTACCTTCATGTGCATTAACTCTGAAATTATCTTCTTTAGTCATATTCTATTTCTACATATCTACCTTCCCATATCAAGCTTTGTTCTTCATTCATACCATGATCTCCAATCCCTCAGTTCTTTCCTAGGCCATAAGCCCTGAACTAGTTAACCTTCATCTTTTCCCTATCCTGACACATTGGTGAGCTGGTTCAATTCTATTCTTGTCTTCTTTTAAGTCACTTGCCTTCTTATTATATGACAGAGAGTATGTTGCTATGTCTTCTCTCTGTTAATTATTTCCTATTTATCTTGTATATAGCCTGTTTGTATATAGGTGCTTATATGTATCCGCAACAATTAGCACGCCGCTTGTAGTAGTCCATTAAATACATATTGATTGATTGACTGACTAAAAGTCATAGAGAAAGAAATTACAATGTTTGGCAAGATTAGATATGTGATCTGAGGTAATGGAGTTGAGCTAGGTTGCACACCCACAACCGTATACCTCAGACGCTTAAAAGTTGTATGACTTCTGGGAAGTCAGTTGTCTTTTTTTGTTCCTCAAGCAATGTCCTAAACCTTATCTACAAAATTATAGATGAGAAATAGTCTGTATTGGTGGAGAAAGTTCCCAAATTGGGAATTATCTATGTTCAACAAATCACAGATTATTTTTGTATTTTCCTATGGGATTTTTGGGGATGTAATGGCTAAATACCCAAAGGAATGGCAATTTCAGAAGCTGTGGGAAGTCATTTTAGGGAAATAACTTTATGTTGCTCTTCAAGTGAACCACCATAAATGGTTATAGTCTCTGGCTCTCTGAAAGATGACTTCTGTCCAAAACTACTCTAAAAAGAATAATTTCTAGACTGAAAAGTTTGTCATTTTTGCAGACCTTTTGCTACCCAGAAGATGTGGAGTGGAAAGAACATGGGATTTGTAGTGTGAAAATCTTGGTTTTAGATCCAGGCTTCATCACTTTAACAACTCTGTGAGCTGGGCCAAGTTACTTAACCTCTTCTGAGCCCAGCTCCTTTATCTCTGAAATAGAATTAATTATACCATACCCTTACTAGCCTCACAGGGTTATTTTGAATATCAAATGACAATGTATATGTAGCACTTTGTAAGTGTCAAACAAGATGTAAATGCAAACTATTGCTATTTTTGTCTTTTTAAAAATTATTATTATTTTTAATATTTTATTTTATATTTAATATTTTTAAAATCTTTTATTATTATTAATAATATTGTTATTATGTCTTTCTGCAAACAAAAGTGATCAATGAACTTGATGAAAATTGTGTTTGTCATACCTTAAGCTTATGCTGATTTGGAAAAGGATTCTGTCAACTAGCTCCTCACACAATTGAATATCAAGCAACAGAAGTGCAACAAGTTACCTGTTACTGACACGGGATGGATATGTGTTAAAAGGCCCTTCTAGATAGGGAAAGTTCTTGACCATTTTAGTATTATGGATTCCTTTAGGAATCTGGTAAAAACCTATGGACTTTTCAGAATAATGTTTTTAAATGCATTACAAAACACATACGATTACAAAGAAAATCAATTATACTGAAATATTGTCATCAGAACATTAAAAACAACAAAGCACAAAAAGCAAGTTCATGATTCCAGGTTAAGAATCTCTGCTAAAAGCAAAAAGACTCTCTAACTTCCCTTTCCCTGTCCCTGGTTTACCATGTCAGCCTTAATTATTCTCCTTTTCTTGAGGTTTTATCAAAATTGTTTAGCTAGGATAACAGCTAATAATTTGAGTCTGTGGGAAGGAATTAAGTGGCTTGTGTTGTTCCTTGGCAATAGCACATTTAAAAATGAAAGGTGACTGAAAATGCTTGGATTAATATAATGAAAACATCCTCCCTTCCTTCAGTGAGTATGCTTGCTTCCTTGACAGACTCCTTCCTAAGACTGCATAGTGAGTCTAGGAATTTTTAGTTTTAGGGATGTCATTCATTCATTCATTCATTCATTCATTTTCAAAAGAATGAATTTAACTATATTGTCAGTGCAACTTTCCTGCACTGAATTAGTCCCATTCTTTCTTTTGAACTCCCTTTGATCTAGGAATATTGGGGCTGCCCTTAGGGTGTGAGCTGAGCAGCTGCACCTCATTAAATGATACACAATTTGATGATCCCTATCCCATGTGATACTTTGCTCAGTAGAGACTTGAGTTTGGGACCCACACATTCTCCTACTCTTAGAAAGAAGAGACCAGCCATAACAGATCAGCACATTAGGTGATTATGAGAAACATGGTAATTTGGCCTGTGTATTTGCTGCGGTTATGGCTAAATTTTCCCAGATGACATAAGAAAACTGAGTTACAATAAATAGATGGGAGGCCAAGCATCCTCTCTGAACATAATGGATTACATAAGTGACTTAAGGAATCTCGTGCTATAATTCCAGTGGCACTGTTTCCCAAAGGCTCTAATTAAAGACATGGTTCCTATTTGTTTGGTTACTAAGTCATACTTCTCGAAGTTCCTCTGAAAAATAAGGTAGGAGAAAAAAAATTAGTTAAGGAGGATAATGTTGCATTGTCATACCAGGAGTAGACAGAGGGATTGGCACGTCGGCATGTCTCTTTGGGGACTGAATGACTTGGTTGGAGAGAAAATAAACACCAAGTCTTTTATCATTAAGTCATCAGTTTAATTTCAGCACAATCAGTGGTGGATAAATGTCGCTGACCTAACATGAGCTTCTTTGGTGACCTTGTGAAATAAATGGATTGTTGCTCAGCTCTCGTTTCATAGAACAAAATGTTAGCCATTATACAATAATAATAGCTGGAATTTCTATAATGGTTTAAGATTTGCAGAGTGCTTATCTGATTTGAATTACACTAGGCCATAAGTTTTAAGCAGGGATATTGGGGGCAGGGAGTAGAAAGGGAGAGAGCATGGGGCCTCTTCAGTTTTGCTTTTCCACCTTTATTTCTTTGATCTATGTTTTATTTTCTTCTGCATAGTTTTAAAAATGTTTGATATTCTTTGGTCCATTTCTGTTATTATCCACTAATTTCATCTCTTTCCCACAGAACCTTGTAACAAATATGCATAACAAAGCAAAACAAATGACACAGTTGTTGTATCTGAAAATATATACCTCATTCTGCACCTGTCATCCATTATACCTTTGCTAGGCAGTGAACAGCATGCTCATTATCAATCTTCTGAAGTCCTGAATCAATTTAGACTTCTATCATGAGTGCATTATTATGTTTGTCCTCTCAAAGCCCTCCCAAATACAAGCCATTTTCCTCTTTTGTCATCTTTGTCAATCTTATGCACATGAGGTTATGCCTCAGGATTGTTTTAATTTTCTTTTCTCTGTTTACTAGTGATTTGGAGCCCCACCCCACACAAGATTGTTGATTGTACTTTTTCATTTGAAGATTGCTAAACACTGTTCTTTGGTCACTTATGTTTTGGGGAATTGCTCTTACTTCTATACATTTGCTTCAATTCCCTATATAGTTTTGATATCAGACCTTTATCAGAAAAATTTCATATAAGTAATTTCCATTTACTAGTTATTTCATCTTAATGAATTCACTTAAGCTTTCATGACTTCAGTTTCCTCACCTGTAAAATGAAGGGGTTGGATGAGATGGCCTCTCTGGCCCTTCAGCTGTAGTTCCATCAGCCTTATTTGAATGCACTATAGATTGGGTGTGGGGAGGGTTGGGGTTTTTTGGTGATGAATATAATGGCACATTTCCTTTCTTTTAGAATATGTCTGTCTTAAAACAGTAGGGGTAGTCCCTAAAGCAGGGGAAGTTGCTAGCAATGGGGATGAGGATAAGGAAGGTTCTTATTTTCCCTTATCAATAGAGTGCATGCTGCTGTTCACAGACTTTCAAAATCATAATCTTCTAGGAGTCTCAAAAATCTGATGTCATCTGGGGTCCACCCATCAGACACTGCCTATAATCAGAAAATTGAAAAAGGGATAGGGTGAATCATAAACAAACTCAATACAAACAAGCAAATAGAACCACACTTGAACTCAGGGAGGTTTGTTTTCTCAAGTTGATTTTTTTTAAGATGTCTAATTTTGTCAAAAGCAGAAAAGCTGCAATACTCCAATAATTCCTTAGTTTGGAAAGACAGAAAGGTATGGTTTGTTTTTTTTTTTGAAACCTGAAGTCCTGTGTGGGCATTTGGGAGTATTATGCCTGATAAAGACAGGAGAAACCTGCTAGGATAATCAGTTCTAAACATGCCCAGGAGTACCCACACACTTTAGCAGTCAGAGTGCTAATGAATCAATAAATGATTGGGTGGGGGACGGGTAAGACATAGTGGCTTTCTTCTTATCCCCCCACTTCAGATCCACTGTGCTAGATGCAGAAGGCATGAAGGCAAAAATGAATCAATGTCTACCCTCAAGGAGATCACATTCAGTAGAGGGAAGTATCATATACCCATATAAATATAGACAAAATTTATACAAGATTATTTCAAGGGGATGTACTCAAGTATCTAGGAGGGTCAGGAAAGGCTTCATATAAGTTGTGGCACTTGAGTTGAGCTTGGAAGAAAACTAGGAACTCTGAAAATTAGAGGTGAGAAGGAATCGTGAAGACATAAAGAGAAGAAACAGAACATTTTTAAGGAACATCAAGAAGGCCTGTTTGGCTGGTACATGAAATGAATGGTACAGTGTATAATATGAAGGAGGGTAATGTCTAACAAGACTAGAAAGTGTAGGTTGGAGCAAGGTTTTAAATGCCAAATAGAGGGAATCAAGATGCGGGAGTAGAAACAGGACCTAGGCTAAAATCCGGCTCTCCCCACCTCCAATCCATGTAAAAGGGGACTCTGAACAAAATATGGATCTACAGAACCCACAAAATGACACAGAGAAGCTAACATCTTGTTGAGGACAGCTGGCTGGCAGGCACAACACTCTGAGAGCTGAGCCCAGCTCCACACGGAGGTTTTAGCCCCAGGGTGGGCCTGACCAGTCACTGGCTGGAGGGACTTCAGATCACCAGCAGCTGTGGTGGTCCAGAATTATCAACACATAGATACTAAGGACAAAGTGAGAGGTCAGTGCAGTGTGGACTTTGGGACACAGTAGTTGGGAGTGTGTCGGATTTGCTCCAGGGGCGAGAAACCACTTAGGGCTGCAGCAGCCACCACCACATGGTAGCTTCAGCTCCTGGGCTGCAGAGTGAAGGGGAACCAAGCGACCAGTCTGAGGGGTAATCGCTTTTGCTTTAACCTGCTTGGATCTGGATTGCGGTCTAGGGTGGAGGTCATGGGGTGTGTGACCAGCTTGCCAGAGCATGTGGAGGCTTCAGAGAGGGCACCCAACAAATACCTTTGGCAGCTGAGAAAACCCCAGCATCTGGTATGAAGCTCCCCTGTCTGGTAGCAGTGTCATAATGCCCAAAAGTCCGGTAACTGAGTGTCAAGATGACCAGGCAAAGGAAGCAAAGCAAACAGAAGAATCCAACATTAGACTCCTATTTTGGGGACAAAAAGGGTCAAATCATTGAACAGGAGGAAAACAGTGAAGTCAGAACCATTGCACCAAAAGCTTCAAAGGAAAATACGAGCTGGTTACAGGCCATGGAGGACCTTAAGAAGCAGATAAGAGAAGTGGAGGAAAAATTGGAAAGAGAAATGAGAATGATGCAAGAAAATTACAAAATGAGAATCAACAGCCTGACTGAGGAAAATAACACCTTAAAAAATAGACTAACTCAAATGGAAAAAGCCAAATTTGCCAAATGCAAAAAGAAGCTCAGAAGCTCACTGAGGAGAATCATTCCTTCAGAATTAGATTGGAGCAAATGGAAGCTAATGATTTTATGAGAAATTAAGATACTGTTAAACAGATCCAAACAAATGAAAGAATAGAAGGCAATGTGAAATATCTCATTGGAAAATAGATCCAGGAGAGATAATTTAAAAATTATTGGACTAACTAAAAGCCATGATCAAAAAAAGAAGCTAGAAATCATCCTCCAAGAAATTCTCAAGGAAAACTACCCTGATGTTTTAGAACCAGAGGGCAAAATAGAAGTTGAAAGAATCTACTGATCACCTCCTGGAAAAGATCCCAAAAAGAAAACTCCTAGGAATTTTATAGCCAGGTTCCAAAATTCCCAGATCAAGGAGAGAATATTACAAGCAGCCAGGAAGAAATAATTTGAATATTGTGGAATCACAATCAGGATAACTCAGGATCTGGCAGCTTCTACACTGAGGGATCAAAGGGCTTGCAATATGATATTCCAGAGGTCAAAGGAGTTGGGATTAAAACCAAGAATCACCTGCCTAGCAAAACTGAGTATCATGTTTCAGGGGAAAACATGGTCATTCAGTGCAATAGAGGACTTTCAAGCATTCTTGCTATAAAAACCATAGTTGAATGGAAAATTTGACATTCAGATACAAGAAGCAAGAGAAGCATGAGAATAAACAGGGAAAAGAAATTATAAGGAACTTATCAAAGTTGAACTATTAACATTCCTACATGGAAAAACGATAATTGTAACTGATGAAACTTTTCTAAGTATGAAAATAGTTGAAGGGAATATAATTATATATATATATATACATATATATATATACATATATATATGTCTATAGAGGAGGGTATACAGGTATATGAATACATATGTCAATGTGTGTATATATGTTTACAGGTATACATAGATAGAAGGCACAGGACCAATTTAATAGGAAGGGATGATACTTAAAAGGTGAAATTAAGAGGTGAGAGAGGAATATAATGAGAGGAGATGGGGAGAGACAGAATGGGGTAAACTATCTCATATAGAAGAGGCAAGGGAAAATGGTTACAATGGAGGGGAAGAATAGGTAGGCAAAATGGAATGGGTCATCCTTATTCTCATTGAATTTGGCTTGAGGAGGGAATGAAATACACACTAAATAGGGTATCTCACCCTACAGGAGAGTAGGGGGGAAGGGATGAGAGGGGGGATGATGGAAGGGAGGGCAGGCTGGGAGGGAGTGAAGTTGGAAGCACCCACTTTTGAAAAGTAGAGCATAGAACAAATGGGAAGTGGGATAGGAGGGAGGGAAATATAGTCAGTCTTTTACAATATATCTACTATATTGCAATAGGTACACATGTAGGGGTGGCCAGGTGGCTCAGCAAGTAAGAGCACTGGCTCCAGTGTTGGGACGACCTGGAGATCGAATCCCGGGCTCAGACACTCAGCACCACACCCAGAAATAACTGGCCGTGTAACCTTGAACAAGTTACTTAACCCCGATTGCTTAAAAAAAAAAAATAGGTACACATGTACAACCTATACTGAACTGCTTATCTTTCCAGTAAGAGTGGGTGATTAGGGAGGAAGGGAATGAATCTGGAATTCAAAGTTTTAAAATCAAATGTTTAAACTATATATATATATATATATGTACTATTATTAATACTATTTTACATGTAATTGGGAAATAAGATATACAGGCATTGGGGCATAGAGATACACAATACCCTACTGGAAAAGTCAAAGAGGGTATGGGGGAACATATGGGAGAGAGCAGATTGGAGGAGGGGATATCCTGTGGGACTGCTACTTTGGGGCACTGGGTAGGGGAAAAATGGGGAGAAAATTTGTACCTCAAAATCTGGTGGAAATGAATTTTGTAAATCAGAATTTAATAAAGCATTTGAAAAATGAAAAAAAAAGTCAAATAGAGGACTTTAAATTTGATCCCATAGACAATAGATAAACATTGAAGGAGGGAAATGTTATGGTGAGAACTATGCTTTAGCAATATCATAATAACAGCTGTGTGGAGCATAGATTGGGGAGGGGAGAGATTCGAGAGTAAAAGACCAATTAGATGTCTACTACCATAGTCCAGGCAATAGGTGATAAGGGCCTAATTTTGAGTGCCAGTCAAACATCCCTTTGAGTTACTTTGCACTAAAAGTCTTGACCCTGATCAATATGAATCCTGGCAGAGGAGTCACATACTAAAAAATACCTCACCCACACTTTAGCCACAGTGGAAGCATTCATTGCTGGTCCTAAAAGGTGATGTTCTTTTGATCCCCTGCCAGAGAAAAGAAGATTTTGAATGTTTGTTACTACCTACTTTCTGCAAGGAAGTAGCAAAGGTCAGTAGGACTTTCCTTTGAGCATGCCGAACACAGGGATCTCACTTGTATGTATCAGCTGCCATTTTGGAATAGCAAAAAACTATTTCACATCAGATTTTGAATTTTCTGAGCTCAAGTATCCCAAATCATCATGGAGTGATTTCATAGCAGATATCAGCAGATTTGGGCAATACTAATTGACTTCTAACATCTTGTGTAAGATCGAATATACATAATTGTATTGTAAGAATGATTTCTGATATTCTTGCAGTGGGTTCACATTAGCCAATCAACCCTCATTCATTTTTGCCTTCATTCCTTCCGCATTTAGCACATTTATCAAGTGTCTACTATGTGCCAGGCACCGTGCTAAGTGGTACGGAATGCAAAAAAAAGGCAAAAGACCATCTTTGCTTTCAAGGAACTTCCACTCTAATGGGACAGACACCATGCAAACAAATATAGACAAAGTAAGGATAAATAGGAAATAAGCAATAGAGGGAAGGCACTTGAATTAAGAGGGATTGGGGAAGACTTTCTGTATCAGATAGGATTTTTGTTGGGACTTAAAGGAAGACAAGGAGGTCAGTAGTCAGAGTAGAAGAGAATTCCAGCATGGGGGACAGCCTAAAAAATTCCCAGAGTCAAAAGATGAAATAATTGACTCCAAGCATTCCCTCTTGTTTCCCACCTTTCTCTCAATTTTCCTTAATCTTGGTCATTATCATTGCTTGTAGACCAGACTTGTTATCAATTGTTCAAACTGAATAAGAAGAATTCATTCAAAACTATATGTTTTCCCTGGATCCCTAGGTCCCTTCACCTTATCTTGCTGGGAACCAGGCTTCACCTTACAACCATTTGCAAATCAGGTCTCTTTGCTGAATACCCACCAACCATCCTTTCTGGATCTTTTTTTTTGTGTTATATTCTCCCACTAGAATATAAGCTACCTGAGGGGCAAGGTTTTCCTTACTTGTATTTGTATCACCGGTACGCTTGGCACTTAGCAACTGCTTAGTAAATGATTTATTATAATTTGTTCACTGATGGCACATTCTTATATAGAGTAAATATCATATCCTTGGCTACTCTATTCTAGGTTCTTATTCTTATGGAATCACCATAATTGCAGAATACAGAACATAAGGGACTTTGCATTTATACCCACATTTATTCTCTTGGGCTGGTAAAGCATGATGAATGGACAGTTGTCCAGTACCACAACACATTTCTAACTACTAATGTCTAATTGAAAAAGCTTCAAAACGTGGGTTCAAAGATCCTTGTGCTTTTATACTTGAAACTGAATTATCAGAAAGGATTCTGGGAAGATGGCAGAGTAGGTCTCAAAACTTTTGGCTCCAAATTTCCTCCCCTCCACCCCGCAAAAAAAAGATAGTACTTAGCCTCAGAGCAGCAAATAAACAGTTTTCCACTTAAGACAATTTGAGAAGATCCCAGGAAAGACCAGACCTCCTGGGGCAGATGTTTGGCCTTAGCGAAGTGCAAGCACCTCTAGGCCAACTCTGCAGAATCAACAAACAGCAAGCCCTGGAGGCAGCTGGGTTGAGATGCAACCTCAATCTTAGAAGCTTTCATCACACTGACAGTGTCTATGTGTCTGATGCTTACTAGATGGAATGGTTCTGATTTGTCTTATTTTAACTAATCATAAAAGAAACGCAAGACTTGAAGAGAATTCATACCAACTAAAGCAGAGAGTTCATACCAACTAAACCTAAATTTCACAAGCCTTTCTTGAAACTCAGCATCCCATTAATAAGATTCCATGAGAGTATAGAAATAGTTATATCATATGCACTTAATAAATAATCTTTCTTTGATTAATTGATGATAGACATAGAGTGGGAAAGGAATTTGATTTTTAAATCTCCTGAATTTACAGATAATGAAATTGAGATCCAAACAGGTTAAGTAACTTGTATAAGGGGCGCACAAAGAGTAAATAGCAAAGCTGTGATTTGAACCTAGGCCTTTTGACTTCAAAGCCAATACATTTTCCATTGGATCACATACCTTCTGAACTAATTCCAGATTTGAGAGATGGAATAACAGAATTAATTTTATTCAGTTCACAAGCATTTATCAATCACCTATGTCAGGTACTATGCTAAGTGCCCAAGGATACAAAAAAAAAAAAATGAGTACAGTCCCTGACCCCAAGAAGCTTACATTCTCTTTCTTTTTATTTTTTTGTGATGTGATCTTTTGAATTCATATTGTGTAGTCATTTTTGAGCTTATTGTGACATATGGTATAAGAGGAAGGTAAGATGAAAGTTATGACTCTAGACTCCAAGAACCTGGGTTGAAATCTCATCTTTGTTTTGTTTTTTAAATTTCCACATTAGTCTTGCTGTAAAAGAAGAATGAGGACAAAAAGGAAAAAAAAACATGTGAAAGGGGAAAAAAAGAGAAAATAGTACACTTAGATCTGTATTCAGACTACAAAGATCTTTCTCTGGATGTGGATAGCATTTTCCATCATGAGTCTTGGAATTGTCTTCAATCATTGTATTGCTGAGAAGAGCTAAATCTATCAAATTTGGTCATAACACAATATTGCTGTTATTGTGTACAATGTTTTTTCCTGGCTCTGCTGACTTCATTCAGCATCAGTTCATGTAATTCTTTCCAGGTTGTCTTGAAATCTGCCCGTTCATTATTTTTTTTATAAAACAATAGTATTTCATAATATTCATAAGCCACAACTTGTTCAGTCATACCCTAATTGACGGGCATCCTCTCAATTTCCAATTATTTTCCATCACAAAAAGAGCTGCTATAAAATGTTTGTACATGTGGGTCCTTTTCCCTTTTTTATGATGTCTTTAGGACACCGACCTAGTAGTAGTATTGCTGGATCAAAGGGTATGTACAGTTTTATAGCCCCTTTGGACATAGTTCCAAATTGCTTTCCAGAATGGTTGGATCAGTTCACAAGTCCACCAGTGATGCATTAGTGTTCCAATTTTCCCACATCTCCAACATTTATCATTTTCCTTTTTGGTCATATTAGCCCAATCAGATAGGTGTGAGGTGGTACCTCAGAGTTGTTTTAATTTACATTTCCCTAATTAATAGTGGAAATTCCATCTTTGATACAACCTATGTAGTACCTTGGGCAAATTGCTTAATTGTTGTAGGCCTATGTTTTTCCTCCTATATGAATTGAGAGATTTAGATTAAATAACCTCCGAAGGCCCTTGTGGGTCCTCAATCCAATTTCTGTGAAAATTGCTTTTCAGCTTTAAGATACACACTCTCTCTCTGTCTCTGTCTCTCTCTGTCTCTGTCTCTCTGTCTCTCTCTCTCTCTCTCTCTCTCTCTCTCTCACACACACACACACATATACAAACACACACCCCTTTCTCCTTATATTACATAACCTAAATGTCTTCTGCCACTAACTTTTCCTTTATCCCTGTCTCACATGATGAGTTGACTCTTCTCATTGCTGAGGTCAATCCTTCTACATGTATAACTGATCTCATTATATTCTGTCTCTTCCACCAGATTGTCATCCTCTTGTCATCACCACTCTTTCATTTATCTTCAGTCTCTCTCTTTCTATTGGCTGCTTCCCTACTGCCTACAAACATATTCATGGTGCCCAAATCTTCAAAAAAAAAAAAACCCAGGTGACCTATCTGTCCCTGTTATCATCTCATATCTCTCCTGCTTTTTTGGCTAAACTCCTTAAGAAGACATCTATAATTGGTGTCTCCATTTATTTCATTCTCTGCTTAACTTTCTACAATCTGATTTCTGACTTCATCATTCAACCAAAATTGTTCTCTCTAAAGTTACTAATGATCCCCCACCTCCCATGATCTCTTTAAATCCAATGACCCTTTCTTAGTCCTCACCTTTCTTGATTTCTCTATAATTTCTGATTCCATCAATCACTCTTTTCTCAATAATAGATTTATGTGACAGTCCTCTATACAGGTTTTCCTGTTGGATTACTCCTTTTTAAATCTTCTTGCTGGATCTTCATCAAGGTCCTGCCCACTAATTGTTAGTTTTTCACAACAGGGCTCTGTACTGGGCCCTCTTTTCTTTTTCCTCAATACTATTTAACTTGGTGATCTCATTAGAGACAGAAGGAGTATATATAGGTCCCTGTGACAAGTGGGAGGTCTTTCCTGACTATCTATGAGATTGGTTGTGAGCTATTTCTATGTTTTTATTATGTAAATAAAACCTTTTCTATATTTATTGACTTGTTAGTCTTAGTTCTTGTAGGAGAACTGAGCTCTTTTTTGAGAGATTTTTTTTAAACAAGACATCAAAAAAAAAAAAACAAAAACAAAAACAAAAAAAATGAAAAACAAGACATCATCCTGTTCCCAGGGATTCCCTAGAGGACATGGAAGCCAGAGACATTTTAGCAAACATTCCCCAAATTGTACCTAGGGAGAAACACTTCTAAAACAGGATTATATCTGCATGAACTAAAACAAATTTTTTTAGATGGTAAATCCTTTAAAGATTTCTTCCCTCTAATCATCTTTGGCCTTGTCCCACTTCCCCTCATTATTTCCCAAACTTACTACTTTTGAAATCTTTGAAATAATGATTTTGCTAGCATTTCTCTTCATTTATGCCCTCATCACCTCTCACTTAGAACTTTGCAATAACCTCCTATTTCATCTCCCTGACAAGTTTCTCATCTTTCTAGTCTATCCTACCAAAAATGTGCCAAAATTATGTTTTCTTTAGTGCAGATTTGACCATGTGATTCCCTTAACACCAGTGGCTTCTCAAGCCACCTTTATTTAACTACTTTGTATATTTTATGTAGATTAATTTTATATTTACACAATATAGATATGGATATATCTTATGTATATGTGTCTCTTCTATTAGAATGTAAGCTCCTTGACAGTAGGTCTTGTTTCATTCTTTGTATTTGTGTTCCTATTTCCTAGCACAATATTTGGCACATAGTAGGTGACTGATAAGTACTTATTTATTGTTTGAATGATTAGTAGAGGTTTCCCAGAGGAAAGGCACATCTCCCTTTTTCCTTCCTTAGGACTCGGGTGCAATGTTATCAGATTCCCCAATATCTCTCCAGTTCTGTGGGGGGGAAAAACAATAACAGTATGCTAGAATAATAGCAGCTACCTAATCCTTCTCATTTAATCAAAGGGTCACGGACTTTAATGCCAAAACTTTAAAATGGAAAGAAAATCTCAAACATCAACATCATCTTTTTTTAACCCTGATTTATCATTTTTTAAACATTCTTTACTTTTCAAATTGAGTTCTAAATTTTCTCCCTTCTCACTTTTCCCACACCCACTGAGCAAGCAAGCAAAATGATCTAAATTATACGTATGAAATCATGCACAACATTTCCATATTAGCCATATCACAAAACTGCAGAAAATAGTGAAAAAAATATACTTCAATTTATAATTTCATAAGTTCTCTCTCTTTGCATCAGTTCATATAGGTCTTGCTATGTTTTTTTTCCCCTGAAACCACCCCCCTCATCATTTCTTATAGCACAATAATACACCATCACAATCATATATTACAACTTATTCAGCCATTTTCCAATTGATGGGTATCCACTAAATTTAAAGTTTTTTTGCCACCACAAAAAGAGCAGCTATAAGTATTTTTGTACATACAGGTCTTTTCTTTTTCTTTTGATCTCTTAGGGATCATATACCTATATACATATAGGGATCAATACCTAGTAGGGGTATTGCTGGATCAATTTTATAGCCCTTTCTTTATACATAATTGCAAATTGTTCTCCAGAATGGTTAGACCAGTTCTCAACTCGACCAACAATTCATTACTGTACCTATTTTCCCTCATCCCCTACAACATTTGTTATTTCTGATAGGTGTGAGGTGGTACCACAGAGTTGTTTTAATTTGCTTTTATCTAATCAATAGTGATTTAGAGCATTTTTTTCATCTGACCATAGATAGCTTTGATTTCTTCTTCTGAAAACTGCTTATTCATATCCTTTGACCATTTATTACTTGGGGAATGGCTTTTAAAAAAAAATTCATAAATTTGACTCAGTTCCCTATATATTTGAGAAATGTGGACTTTATTAGAGAAACTTGCTGTAAATTTTTTTTACATTACTTCATTATCTATGGAATCTTTAAACAAAATGTAGTTCCTCTGACCATATCTTTTAATTAGGTCTATTTTTCCTTTTGCTTTGTCTCAGATTATGATTGCTACCCCTGGCCTTCTTTTTTTACTTCATAATAGATTATGCTACAGCTCTTTATTTTAACTCTGTGTGTGTTTCTGTTGCAAATGTGTCTCTTGTAAACCACATATTGATAAATTTTAGTTTCTAATCCATTCTTGTATTTGCTTCTGTTTTATAGGTGAGCTCATTACATTCACGGTTACTCACTATGTATTTCCTTCTATCTTATTTTCTTTTGTTTCTTCTTCTTTCTTTTTATTCTGCCCCTCACCAAAAGTTTGTTTTGCTTCTGACCACTATGCTTTCTCCCTTAATCTGCCCTTCCTTTTATGACCTCATTCAGTATCTCTTATCCCCTTCCCCTCCTATTACCCTATTGGGTAAGATAGATTTGTATATCCAACTGGTTGTGTATATAATTCTTCCCTCTTTGAACCAATTTTACAATAAGAGTGAGGTTCAAGAATTGCCCATCCTCCCCCATTTTCCCTTCCACTATAAAAGCTACTTATTGCACACCTTTTATGTGAGAAAAATTTCCCCATGCTATTTCTCTTCCCCCTTCTTCCAGTGCATTACTCTTTATCACCCCTTCAGTTTTGGGGGGAGGAGATAGATCATCCCAACTGAATTTACTCACACTTGTGCCCTCTGTTTATGTAGGCTCATTCTAATTTCCCTGATAATGATAAAGTTCTTAGGAATTACATGTATTGTCTTCCCACATAGTAATGTAAATAGTTTAGCTTTATTGAGTCCCTTATGATTACTCTTTCATGTTTATATGTTTCTCTTGAATCTTGTGTTTGAATTTCAGATTTCTTATTCAGCTCTTGTCTTTTCATCTGGAATGCTTGAAAGTCCCCCATTTCACAAAATATCAATTTTCTCCCTGAAGGATTATTCTCAGTTTTTCTGGGCAGTTGATTTCTTGATTGCAATCCTAGCTCCTTTGCCTTTTGGAATAGCATATTCCAAGCCTTCTGCTCCATTAACATGGAAGCTGCTAAATGTGTGGTACTGACTGTGAATGTAATATTTCAGTTGTTTCTGCCTGGCTGCTTGCAATATTTTCTCCTTGAACTGGGAGTTCTGGAATTTGGCTATAATATTCCTGACAGTTTTCATTTTGGGATCTCTTTTAAGCGTTGATTGGTGGATTCTATCAATGTCTATTTTCCTTTCTAGATCTAGTATTAGGGCAGTTTTCCTTTATAATTTCTTGAAATATGATGCCAAGGCTCTTTTTTATCATGTCTTTCAAGTAGCCTAATAATTCTTAAGTTATTTCTCAAATTATTTTCCATATCACTTGTTTTTCCAATGAGCTATTTCACATTTTCTTCCATTTTTCACTCTTTTGATTTTGTTTCATTGTTATTTGATGTCTCATGGAGTCATTAGGTTCCACTTGCCCAATTCTAATTTTTAAGGAATTATTTTCTTCAGTGAGCTTTTGTATTTCCTTTTCTATTTGACCTATTGTTCTTTTTAAGGACTTCTTTTCTTCAGTGATTTTTTGTTGTTGTTGTTGCATCTTTTACCTTTAGGCTAATTGTGTTTTTTAAGGTGTTATTTACTTTAGTATTTGTGCTTCCTTCCCCCAACTTATTAATTCTCTTTCCATAATTTTTCTTGCATCACACTAATTTCTTTTCCCATTTTTTCCCTCCACAACTATTATTTCTCTCTTTTTTCTTCAACTCTTCCAGGAATTCTTGTTGGGCTTGTATCCACAGTATTTTTCTTTGAGGCTTTGCTTGTAGCTATTTTCACATTTTCACAAACTTCTGAGTTTGTGTCTTGGTATTTTCTGTGACTTTTTATGGTCAAGTTCTTTTGTTGTTGTTGCTTGCTTGCTTATTTTTTCAGCCTATTTCTTGACTTTCAACTTTATATTAAATGTTGGGTTCTGCTCACCTAGGCACTATCCCAGGTTTCAGACTTTTCCCATGGTCCTGTTTCCAGAGTTAGTCCTGAGGATCTGCACATTTTTGGTGCTTCCAAGATGATGTGATCTAGAGAAAGACATGGTCATTGCTCTGTTGGTCTGTGCTCAGTCAGATAACCTAGGGAGGTTCCCTGCTCCCCTATAGCCTCAAGGAGAAGTGCTCCTCTTTGCCTTGGAACTGTGACCAGGGCTCCTACTCCCTTAGGACTGATCATAGGAATTCCTCTCTGCTCTGGAACTGTGACTCAGAACTGCTAATGGGTAAGAGTTGCCCATCACTGTTAGTTGCAACCAGTGTCAGCAAAGCGTTCCCTGTAATCTCTTCTTGACAATTTGTCCAATCTGCTTTCTGTCTGTGGACTGAAATCTCCCCAAACTGCTGCTACTACTGTTGCCACTGTTGCCTCTAAGACCTACCACTTGCACTGCTTCTTCTTCTTTGTTCCTAGCTGGCCCTAACCCTGATTTTACAGACCTCTCCTGGTAACCTCTTAAGTTATTTTAGGCTAGAAAAATGTCTCACTCTGACCTATTTTTGGCTCTGCTGCTCCAAAATTTGGATTGAAAAGTTATTTTGAGAGAGTTCAGTCAGGTTCTGCCTATATCCTGCCATCTTGGCTCCATCTCAAAACATCACTTTTAATCATTTATAAATCATTTCTTTCTCAGAAGAAAAGTTTCATTTCAGTCTTTAACTCAGTAGCATTTTTCAAGTATACAAGAAATTACAGAGGGAGAAATTTCAGGAAAGCTAGATTCCAATGAACTTTGTTGCTGATTAGATTTAACACTGCTATTTAGCAAATTGGGGTGAGAATCTAAAACTTGTTGAAGACTTCTGTGAGGAGTACGATGAAATACGACTTTCTAGATTGAGAGTTCAGGGAGGTGAGAAGGATAATTATAATGACATTATGTGAAAATTTCAATTTAACAGATTAGGGATCAAATATTAATTTTATAAAAATATTTTTAAGTTTATGAAAGAATTCATTATTTTCTCTTTATTCCCTTAATTCATCTAAAATATGACAATTTACAAACATATTTGCACACTATTTTTCAGGAACACATAATCTTATCAAGTACAGAATGTAAATGCTGAGAATGTATTATGAATGGGTATGGTCATCAAGTCACCAGAGAGAAGATAAGTCTTGAGTTGCACTGAAAAAATAGCTCAGGGGAGATAGGGAATACTACAGAATATCAATAACATCTAGGTATCTTTTGGCTTCCCACAACTAAATCCTGAATTTTCCTTTAAAAATGAAAGCAAATGAATCTTTACCATATTGTAGACTGCCAAGGCCCCCAAAAGAAAGACCTCTAGTCTGACTGGTTGGACTTCTTTTCCAAACTACCTCTGCATGCCAGCAACCTCACCAATTACCACCCAATTTCAAACCTCCCATTCTTGAGAAACAATTAAAAGGAAGGAAGTTGGCCAACTCAAGCAAACACCTGGAGACCAACAACATCTTTTTTCAATTATGCTTTTGAATTGGATAAGTAATGGAAATTCCATCATGGGCACTTATAGTTAACATATGAGCTATGGAGAAAAGTCATCCTTGAGTGCAACCCTTCTGAATGGAAGACATTGCAACTAATTCAGCTTTATACAACTCAGTTTTTCTTTCTCTTTTCCAATCTGCTCAGGGACCACAAAGAACCACTGCTGCCTTTGTGAAAAGGAAATGGTATGTGACACTCCTTAGGGCTAATTTTGATCCTCATAAATGGCCAAGAAAATTCCTGAACTATAAATACCTGTGACTGATTTAGAAATGTCAGAGTCCCAGTCACTTAAAGGTCCTTCCCGACTGGGACAAGGTCTGACTGTCTTTGGTTAATTTATCTGACCTTCCAAATCTGCTTATTACTAGGGCTTAGTTAGTAAAGACTAGGAGCAAAGTATTTTTTGATTCTTAAAATGCATAATTAGTTACCCCCAGGTAATAATAGTAAATGACACTAATAATCATTGGGAGATTGTTAGAGCTGTCAAAGGAATGATTTTGTTGTTTGTTGCACCATATAACTTATTATAGATTGGTGAAACCTTTGATGTTTTAGAATTCAGCACACTATGCAAGATTGTTTCTTCAAATGTATTGAGTGAATTCATCTCAATTATCGTCATTATTTGATTTAAATTGGCAAACATAAATTAAACACCTATGGTGAATAAGGGTAAAGAAACACGTGTATATTAAGTGTTTAACCTGTGCCAGGCACTGTGCGGTTACATTTTACCAATATTATCTCATTTATATAGGGGGCTATTCTAGATATACAATATAATACAAAATTTAAATAAGACATCATCTCTGTTCTAATATAATTTGCAATTGGTGGGGGAAGACACACATATATTACTAAATGCAGAATAGATAAAATGCATTAGAAGAAAAAACAAAACTAGTATGATTTTTTCAAGATCCCAGGAAAAAGATTATTATCAACAAGGAAGATCTCATGGATGGAATAACTTTCATTTGATTTGGGATTTTAAAGAGAGGGAAGAAGAGCTTTCCACTGCTATCTACTGCTCTAACTGCCACCATCTGTGGAGAAGGTGGTGGACCATTCATCCAACCAAATGCTTATCAACTTCTTTCTATGGGAAAAAAATGGTATCAAGGCACCCTAAGAGAGAGTCAGGAGAAGACGTGCCAGCCTGTAATAACAAGCACCCTAGCAATCCTAACATGGCCACTAGCACAGGTTCTTCCATCTGCTTTTCTTTTTTCCCTCAATTTATTAATTTATTTTAGTTTTCAACATTCATTTCCACAAGATTTTGAGTTACAGATTTTCTTCCTGTCTTCCCCCTACCCCCACCCCAAGATAGTGAGCCTACTGAATACTTCTTCCTCCAATCTGTTCTTTCTTATATCCTCCCCATACTCCCCTATCTTTATAGTAGGGCAAGATGGATTTCTATAGCCCAGTGTCTATATATCTTATTTCCCAGTTACATGTAAAAAACAATTTTTTAAACATTTGTTTTAAAAACTTTGATTTTCAGATTCTTTCCCTTCTTCCCTCTTCACCCACCCCCACTTGGAGTTCATGCAATTCAATATAGGTTGTACATGTGTAGTTATGCAAAACTTTTCCATAGTATTTATATTATGAAAGACCAACTATATTTCCCTCCATCCTATCTTGCCCCACACTTATTCTATTTTCTACTTTGAATGTCACTTTTCAAAAGTGTTTGCTTCTAACTATCCTCACCCTCAATTTGCTCTCTCTTCTATCATCCCTCCTCTTATCCCCTTCTGCCCAACTTTCCTGTAAAGTAAGATACCCAATTGAGTGTGTGTAATTCTGTCCTTAAGCTAAATTCAGTGAGTAAGTTTGACCCACCCTCCTGCTCTTCCCCTCCATTGTACAGTTTTCTCTTGCTTCTTTTATATGAGATAATTTACCCTATTCTATCTCTCCCTTTCTCCTCCCAATATATTCTACTCTTACCTGTAATGCCATGCACAGAAGCTTTCCAGAAGAACTGCTACTGTGAACAGCTTTTTTTAAGGTTCTGATTACTCAGTATAGTGATCACTCTATTCCATAACAAAAGCAAAACAGCCATGGAAAATCAAGGTACAGCATAATTCAAAATACAGCATTCACCATATTTCAACTTATCACAGAAAATCACAATATAATATTCACAACATAGTCTGAAAGTAAAATAGTCACTCTTAAGTTAATTCAATCAGTCACAAAATAGTCACTCTTAATTCAATCAGTCACTTATCAGTAGTATCAAAGTACACAGTCAAAGTTTTCCACTCTTGGGGCAAAGTCTTGATTAACTCAACTGAATCAGTCACTAATCAGTAACAATAGTCACAGTACTCAAAGTACAATCAGTCACTTATTCAGTAAAGTCTTACTAAGTATCATACACAAAATTCTCCACCCCTTAGGTCACTAGTAAACTATAATTCCATAATTACTCAGTACCCAAGGAGAGGTCTTTTCTTTATATTGATTTGGGGCCTGTTCTCAGATTCCCTGGATCCCCTTCCATGGTCCCAGATTCTACCTGGATTCAAAGGCAGACAGCTCCCAGTTCCTTGACCAGCTCTCTGGGGAGGTCCTGCTCCACACTGGACTTCACAAGTTCTGGTCCATGTCAGCTCCTTCACCATTTCTGCTCCAAGGAATTCAAGGCTCAACCAGGCCACAGACAAACAAAGTTTCAGCATCCCAGTCATGCTTCAGTCACCTGGGCTCCTGGCTCCTGGTCTCCAGGGCTCCTGGCTCTGGATTCTGGGCTCCTGGGCTCCTGGCTTCTGGCTCCTGGCTTCCTGGCTCTGGGATCTGGGCTCCTGGGATCCTGTTCAGAAGAAGCTACACTAAGACAAGTTTTCAGGACTCAGTCTCCATTCTTCTGTAGCTGTTCTGCCACCAGATCTCGGTCTCAAGGAAATTCTGACTGTGCCTCTCTGGGGCTTTCCTTATATACACAGTATTACCTACTTCACTTCCTTCAGCCAACCTCTTCCTGTTATGTCAGTTAACAGGAGACAGGAGCTCATACCTTCAGTTCCCCCAATCAGAGGCTTGATCAGTTACTAAGTATTAAGTACCTGCTACTTTTGCCAACACAAAGGGATCTTCAAATTCAAAATTACATTGCCATTATACTTAATTTTATTTTTTGGATATCATTCCTTTACATTCAACTGATTCTGTGCCTTCTGTCTATGTATACATGTACACACACATATATACACACTCAAATTTATATATATTTATACACACATACAGCCTCCTATACATACATATATATGTATACATATGTGTGTGTGTGTGTGTATATATATATATATATATATATATATATATATATATATGTTCCCTTCAACTATCCTCATACTGAGAAAAGTTTCATGAGTTACAATGATCATTTTTTTCATGTAGGAATGTAAATAGTTCAACTTTAATAAGTTCCTTATGATTTTTTTCCTGTGTGCCTTCTCATGCTTTTCTTGCTTCTTGTATCTGAATGGCAAATTTTCTATTCAGCTCTGGATTTTTCATCAAGAATGCTTGAAAGTCCTCTATTTCATTGAATGACCATATTTAGTACCTGGAAGAAGATGTAGAGAGACATAAAGAGATAATGGTTATCTAGCAAGGCACTCCAAATGTCATGCCACATTTTGCCAGATGGTAAGGGTAGTAATATCTGTTATACCTGGGAGGACCTGGAACAACAGGATTGAGTTTTGTTCCTGTCCTACAAAGTCAGAGTAATCATCTCAGCACGAAGCACCAGATCAGTTGTAAAACAACCAAAGAGTTTCATGATTGTCCTAGGAATGCAGTGACTATCATGTCCCCAAACCTGCTGCCAGCTGTCTAAGCCATTTAAGTTTCCCTCCTATGACCCAGAAACAACATTAGAAGTAGGGAGAGACAAAAAGTAGGGAGAAATACCATTCTCCAGCCTGGGAATGAAGGAGCAAAGAGTGAGGAGGGATGCGAGGTTCTACCTTGATGTGAGCAGTGGGGGAGGGGGGCACAGATGAAACAGATGGCTTTGGGATTAAAATGAAAGTAATACCTATATTTTATGTTCTTTTCCTGATGCTTCTTCATGTCATGCTATTCACAATCCAGTTCAACTTAATTTAATTATAGGATGAAGTCTAAGTTAGGGTTAGGTTAATTAGAAATAGATCTAAGAGAAGGAATTTTTCCATGGATAGGGACCAAAACAAAATCTATATTGAATCTGGTCCTGAATAGACTTGGGAGCAATAGGATATGATAGGTTGTCCATATATCCCTAAAGAATCTGTTTTACCCAGTAAGCAACTGGAAACCATGACTACATACATACACATAAACACATAAATATACACACATACACACAGAAGATTATTAGAGACAAGATAGATTGCATAGAATGGAGATAAACCTTTTTAAGTAACTATTATAATAAGTTAGTATGATGTCAATATGAAATTGTACAAGGGGGTGGAGTGGAAAAAGGGAGAAAGGGATAAACAAGAATGAATAGATATAGAGTCAACATTATTTACCAACTGATTAGATGCAAGAGGTGAGGAAGAAGAACAAGTCAAACAAAAATCTCAGGTTTCAGACATGGGAGATGCATGAAGGTACCACTAACAGCAAGAATGAAGATAAAAGTAAGAGAAAGGTCTTGAAATCATCTCTTCTTCCTCTGTAATTACCTTTCTCTTCTCTCTAGTTTTAATATAATTTATGTGCATTAGAAATTAAATGGTGATGACTAGGAGCCAGAATAGTTTCACTAAGAATAAGTCATGATAAAGTAATCTCCTTTCTTTTTTAATAGAGTTCCTTGACTTTATGATGAGGACATAATGTATCTGAATTTTAGCAAAGTTTTTTTTTTACAGAGTTTCTCATATTGTGAAAAAGATGTAGAAATGTGGGATGAATTATTGTATATCTGGATTTGTAGATATTGTGTAAAAAATGCCAAACAAGAAAAGAGCTATCTAGTGATTGCTAAAGAGCTCCATTCAAAATTTGTATTAATGGCTTGAATGAAGCTATGGAAAATATAGGATTACATAAAGGATGTTCCCAATACACAACATAAATCAAGTAGCTTTGTTTCACACAGAAAAGGGAATGCTATGGAATAATTACAGTATAATTAAATATTATCCAGCAACTCATTCATACCAGTTTAATTGGTTGAGATGCTAGTATGTGAGGCTTATTATTTGCAAAGTTTTACTGATTAATCATTTTTTTCCTTTATCTCTATTAGTATAGTCTGAAAAAGAGAGTCCAGTCTTTCCAGTGGTCTAGACCAGTGGTATCAAACTCAATTAGAAATAGGGATCCCAAAACTACACATAAGGTATGGCTGCAGTTTAATTTAGAAAACCCCATATTAACCTTATGTATGTTCTATTGAATTTTTATTTATTTTGTTAAACGTTTCCCAATTTCAGTTTAATCTATTTTGGGCTACAGTTGGGAGGCTGCTGCTGTTGTGTCATATATTTGATACCTGTGGTCTAGAATGCTTTCCCACTTCATCTCAGCTTCCTAGCATCTCTGGCTTTCTTTACCTTCCTTCAAATCTCAGGGAAAATCTGATAAATAGAAAGCCTTTCCTAACTCCCCTTTCCTCTGTTGATTATTTCTAATTTATCCTCTAAATAGACTGTTTTTTTCATGATTGTTTACATATTGTTTTCCCATTGAACTTTGAGCTCTTTGAGGGCAGAAACTGTCTTTTACCTTTTTCTGTGTCCCCAGCACTTAGTAAAATGCCTGGCATTTTAAGAAGCACTTAATAAATGCTTATTGACTGATTTCTCTCTGAGCCATTTTTTCTTTTTCAGCCCTTCTGCTTCTACAACACTATTCAGCTGTTACAACTGTTGTAAGTAGTTGTAAGCCCATTGTTTGGGTGCCTAGCAAGGGGAAGACATCAGTTACCTTTGGAGATCTCACAAGGTCCCATACCAAGGGAAAGAAGAAACAAATGTGAGGGAGCTTTATTCCAGGCATAGGCTTGCTAAGAGGCCATTAGTTCATGGCTTGCAGCCAGGTGGAAGGAAATGCACCACCCACTTGACCCTCCAGACAGCTCAGACAGTTATACTTGCATTTTGAAGCCAGCAGAAACTTGGTTGAGGATCACCCCTCAGCATGCCCACAGAGTTCTGCCTCAGCAGCCAATTAAAAGACCTTTCATCACCAAAGTCCCTAGCCATCATGGCTGGCAGGAAGCAGTCAGAAGACACCTTTTGTGCTCTGAAATGGGAGTGGAGAGGAGAAGGGATTGCCCATAACATGTCTAGAAGGAGGCCTAATTTCCCTTCCCTTTCTCATGTGTCTTTCACTCTCCCTCATAGCCTTCCTTTCCTTTTTCTTAGGTTATACACTTTCTTTCTTCACTTATACACTCAAATGTTTCTTCAATGATGAACATCACAATCCATCCATATATTATGTGACTCCCATCCAAGACTTATCATAATTGCTTTTGTGGGGCAATTATGAGAAGTCAATGTTCTTGCTTTCTCCTGATATCTTGAGGATATTATTGAAGCCCTCAGGTTGTCCACCTGCCATCTCTCACTCTTATGAAGAAATTCATCTTTTTTTCCCTTATGTATTTCCTTGATGACATTCTTTACTCCTTTTCTTCAAAATTTCTCATTTATTATATTTTATGACCTGATTATACAACCATATTGTCAATTATCCATCAAAAACAGATCGTAAACTTGGCAATAGATATTCTTCATCTACTTGGTTTTCCTTGTGTGCGTAAGATAAATTCTTTCGATCCGATTTTAGATATCTTCCAGGAAGTTTTGCTGTATTTCATGACTTGATGAAAACAGTAATATCTGGGTGACTTCACCCTTCACAAGATTTACCTTTTCAGCTTGTACTTATGTTTCTCAACCTCTCTACAACATAGTCTATCCCCTCCAGATTTTCACAACACTGCTCCCTTTCAATTCCCTTCTTACTTGTATGATCTTTTTTTTTCTGTCTTATTTGGTCAATCTTCAGTCATATCCTACTTTCTAACTATGTGTTCTGTCCTAGGCCTTCTTCTCTTAGTACAATTACTCACTCGGTGACTATATTAGCCTCTATGGCCTCAGTTATGTCTATACTCCCAGATATTTATATCAATCCCTTATTTCTATCTGGCTATAGCCCATATTTCAAACTGAATTTTATTTAGGAATATGAAACTCAAAATGTCTAAAAAAGAACTCATTATTTTTATCCTAAAATTTACTCATCTTTCAAGCTTACCCCATTCTGTTTAGGGCAATTTTCTGTTGAGAACAGTCCTTCTAGTTATCTAGGATTACAACTTCAGAGTCAATACACAAATCTAGAGATACAAATTGGGGCTAGAGATGTGATTTCATTGTTATAGTTCACTTCTAGGTGATGAAACTTTCTATTAATACAGATCTGCACCTTCTCTACAATTTATAATCTTCAACAGCTACCTAAAGCAATATTTCTTAAAGTATGGTCCATGACCCCATAGGGGTCCCCTTAGGCCCTTTCTTCAATGGGTCTGTGAAGTCAAAAATAATACTAAGATGTTATCTTCATAGCTACCTAAACAAAAGCCCTGTGGTACCTTCAATAATTTTTAAAATTGTAAAGGGATCCTGAGACCAAAAGGTCTTTTTTGTTTGTTTTATCTCTAGTTCAACACCTTTATTTTTTGTTTTTAAATTTTTTTGGTCTTTATTTATTTATTTGTTCATTTACTTTTAGTTTACAAGATTCAGTTCCACAGTTCTTTGAGTTTCAAATTTTTTCCCCCTTCCTGCCCTCCTCCCCCATGGTGGCATACAATCAAGTATAGGATCTGCAGATACTTACACATTAGACATTAGTCAGGTTATAAAGAAGGATTGTATTAGATGGAATAAACAATGGCAAAGAGGGAACAAGAAAAAAAAGAGAGCAGGTAATTTGCTTCAATCTGCATTCAAACTCTGTTCTTTCTAGTTCTTTCTCTGAATGTAAATATCTCTCTCCATCATGAGTCTTTTGGAGTTGAATTATAGCCCTGCATTGCTGAGAAGAGTCCAGTCTATCAAAGTTGGTGAGACCAAAAGTTTTAAGGGCCACTTAAGCATTGAGAGTTTCAGTGAATTTCCTGGGAATACACAGTTGGTACATGTCAGAGGCAGGACTTGAACCCAGGTCTTCCAACTTTGAATCCAGTTTTTTCTCACACATATCTTGTCAAATCTTATCAATTCTACCCCTGCAGCAAGGCTCATATATATTCCCTTCTTTTCAATCATATAAACATCACCCTAGTTCAGACCCCATCAATACATCTTGCTTGCACTATTACAATAACCTCCTCATTGGTTTCCCTGCCTTGAGTCTCTCTCCTTTCCAATGTATTCTTTACATAGAAGCCAAAGTATTGGCATGATAAACTGTAGTAGCTCTTTATTTAGGATCAAATTAATGCCTTCTATTGACTTTTAAAGTCCTTTACCACCTGACTCCAACCTAGCTTTCCAGATTTATGATAATTACTCACCTTCACTCACTCTACAATCCTTCCTGTTATTCTTCACACACATCATACATCTTCCTTCTACGTGTCTGTCCTCTATATAGGGAATGCATTCCTTCCTCACCTTCACTTAGAATCCTTGGCTTTCTTCAAAGATCAACTTGAATGCTACCCAGTTCTTACCTTGCCTCCCCCCTAACTGCTCATTTTCCCCATTTCCCAATACCTTAAATTTATTTTGCATATCTGCATGTAATTTTCTTGCATGCTGTTTCCTTGGTTATAATTTAAATTCCTCAAGTTCAGGTACTGTTTTATATTTGTCTTCACAGGCTCCTGGCACATATAGTATACACTTAATAAATGTTTGTGGTTCATTGATCAACTGTGCTGCATCTCTTATTTCATAATGTCTAACACTTTGGGGAGTGTACAGCTTCCTGTTTGCCTGATGCTTATGATCAGAGAATTATCAAGTGAGGTTATGTTTGTGGACATATCTTGCAAAGAATCATGAATGGCTTTTTATGTATGGTTGAGACACACCTTGTTGAAAGAGAACCTTTAAGGTAGGATTTTTGCACTATAGAAATAAATGTTTTTGAAAATAAATAAGAAGTTAAGGAGATGTATAGAATTTTAGAAAAGATAGATTTAGTAGACCTCTGGAGAAAACTGAATGGGGATAGAAAGGAATATATCTTTTTCTCAGTGGTATATTGCACATATATAAAACATAAAAACCTCACAATCCAGCGCAGAAAGAAATATTAAATGCATCATTTTCAGATCATGATGCAATAAAAATTATATGCAATAAAGAGCCATAGAAAGACAGACTAAAAATTGATTGAAAACTAAATAATCTAATCCTAAAGAATGAGTGGGTCAAACGAAAAATCATAGAAACAATCAATAACTTCATTCAAGAGAATGACAATAATGACCATACCAAAACTTATGGGATGCAGTGAAAGCAGTTCTTAGGGGAAATTTTATATCTCTGAATGCTTACATGAATAAAATAGAGAAAGAGGAGATCAATGAATTGTACATGCAACTGAAAAATCTAGAAAAAGAACAAATTGAAAAATCCCCAATTAAATACCAAATTAGAAATACTGAAAACCAAAGGAGAGATTAACAAAACTGAAATTTAGAAGACTATTAAACTAATAAATAAAACCAAGAACTAGTTTTATAAAAAAGCCAATAAAATGGATAAACCTCTGGTCAATTTAATTAAAAAAGAAAGAAAGAAGAAAACCAAATTACCCATATCAAAAATGAAAAGGGTGAACTCACCTCTACTGAAGAGGAAATTAAAACAATAATTAGGAATTATTTTACCTAATTGTATGCCAATAAATTTGACAAAGTTAGGGAAGTGAATGAATATTTACAAAAATATAAATTGCTCAGATTAACAGAAGAGGAAGTAAAGTACTTAAATAACCCCATCTCAGAAAAAGTAATTGAACAATTCATCAATGAACTCCGTAGGAAAACATCTCCAGGGCCATATCTATTTAGAAGCAAATTCTATCAAACATTTAAAGAATAGTTAATTCTAATACCATATAGACTATTTGGGAAAACTGGAGGAGTCCTACCAAATTACCTTTCTGATACAAATATGGTATTGACACCTAAATGGAGAAGAGCCAAAACAGAGAAAGAAAATTACAGACCAGTTTTCCTAATGAATTTAGATGCAAAAATTTTAAATAAAATATTAGCAAAAAGATTACAGCAACTCATCATGAGAATAATACACTTTGATTAGGTAGGATTTATACCAGGAATTCAAAAAATCATACTAGTTCAATATTAGGAAAACTATCAGCATAATTGATCATATGAACAAAAAAAAACTAACAGAAACAATATGATTATCTCAATAGATGCAGAAAAAGCTTTTGACAAACTACAGCACCCATTTCTACTGAAAACACTGGACAGCATAGGAATTAACGGAGCTGTCCCTAAAATGATAAGTAGCATCAACTTAAAGCCATCAGAAAATGTTATACATAATGGGGATAAGCTAGATGCATTTCCAATAAGATTGAGGGTGAGACAAGGATGTCCATTATCACCACTGTTATTCAATATGGTACTAGAAATGTTAGCTTTAGCAATAAGAGAAGAAAAAGGAACTAAAGAAATTTGGATAGGCAAAGAAGAAACTAAGTTATCACTCTTTGCAGATGATATGATGATATACTTAGAGAATCCTAGAGAATCATGTAAAAAACTACTTGAAATAATAAATAACTTTAGCAAAGTTTCAGGACATAAAACAAACTCACACAAGTCATCTGCATTTTTATACATTACTAACAATACCCAACAGCAAGAGAAATTAAAGAGAAATTCCATTTAAAGTTACTGTAGACATTATAAAATATTTGGTAGTCTACCTGCCAAAATAAACCCAGGGACTATATGAACACAATTTCAAAACACTTTTCACACAAATAAAGTCAGATCTAAATAATTGGAAAAACATCAGTTCTTTATGGGTAGGCTGAGCTAATATAATAAAAATGATAATTCTACCTAAATTAATTTACTTATTCAGTGCCATACCAATTATACTACCAAAAAATCATTTTTAGAGCTAGTAAAAAATAATATCAAAATTCTTTTGGAAGAACATAAGGTCCAGAATATCAAGGCAATTAATGAAAAGAAATGCTAGGGAAGGTGGCCTAGTCCTACCAGATCATAAATTATATTATGAAGTAGCAATCATCAAAACCATTTGGTAGAGGCTAAGAAATAGAAGGGATAGATCAGTGGAATAGGTTATATTATGCACATAATATGCACAAGACATAGTAGTCAATGATTATAGCAATCTACTGTTTGCTAAACCCAAAGAAACCAGCTTCTGGGATAAAAACTCACTATTTGACAAAAACTGCTGGGAAAACTGGAAAATAGGTATGGTAGAAACCGGGCATAGATTGATGTCTGACACCATATACCAGAATAAAGTCCAGATGGGTACCTAATCTAGGTATAAATGGTGATACTATAAGGAAAATAGGGGAGAAAGGAATAGTTTATCTGTCAGATTTATGGAGAATGGAAGAATTTATGACCAAACAAGATAGAGAACATTATGAAATACAAAATGGATAATTTTGATTATTTTAAATTGAAAAGATTTTGCACAAAGCCAATGCAACCAAGAGTAAGAGAGAAGCAGAAATTTGAGAAAGAATTTTTACAGCCAGTGTCTCTGATAAAGGCTTAATTTCTAAAATATATAGAGAACTGAGTCAAATTTACAAGAATACAAATAATTCCCCAACTGATAAATGGTCAAAGGATAGGAACAGGCAGTTTTCAGAGCAAGAAATTAAAGCTATCTATAGTCATATGAAAAAAATACTCTAAATCACTATTGATTAGAGAGATGCAAATCAAAACAAGTCTGAGGTACCATCTCACACCAATCAGATTGGCTAATTGGAAAGGGGAGAAAATTTAAAACTTATGGAAGTGAATGTTGAAAATGAAAAATAAATAATTTAATAAAACCCCAATACATAAGTAATAAACACACTGAGATCTTTATCTTATAGATAAAAGATATCTCCATGTCTTTTATTTTTTATTTATTTATTTTTAAGCAATTAGGGTTAAGTAACTTGCTCAAGGTTACATGGCCAGTTATTATTTCTGGGTGTGGTGCAGAGTATCTGAGCCCGGGATTCGATCTCCAGGTCTTCTCAACACTGGAGCCGGTGCTCTTACTCGCTGTGCTACCTGGCCGCCCCTCATATCTTTTAGTCATTTACAAAATGATAAAGATACAGTCCAATGTGAAATATTGACTGCAAAAGCCTGCCTGTTCCCCGTTCTCCATAACATGGCAAAACGGGAAAATGATAAACATTGGAGAAGATGTGGGAAAGTTGGGACACTAATTCATTGTTGATGGAGCTGTGAGCTGATCTAGCCGTTCAGGAGAGCAATTTGGAACTATGCCAAAAGGGCTATAAAACTGTGGATACCCTTTGATCCGGCAATACCACTTTCAGGGCTGTATCCCAAAAGATATCATAAAATTGGGAAAAGGACCCACATGTACAAAAATATTTATAGCAGCTGTTTTTGTGGTGATCAAGAACTGGAAATTGAGGGGATGCCCATCAGTTGGAGAACAGCTAAACAAGTTGTGTATGAATGTAAACTATTTTGCTATAAAAAATGATGAACATTTAAAAAAAATGAAATAAACATTTCAGAGAAACCTGGAAGGACATATATGAACTGATGCTGAGTGAGGGGAGCCGAACCAGGAGAACATTGTACGCAGTGACAACTACAGTGTGTGAGGAGTGATTTTGATAGACTTAGCCCTTCTCAGCAATTCAAGGACCTAAAACAATTCCAAAGAACACACAATGGAAAATGCCAGCCACATCCAGAGAAAGAACTATGCTATCAGAATGTAGAATGAAACAGACTCTCTATTTTCTTATTTTGTTTTGTTTTATTTTTATTTCTTGTGATTTTTCTCATTCATTATAATTCTTTTATGCAACATGACTAATGTGAAAATGTGTTTTAATAGGGATGCATGTATAGAGCCCATATCAGATTGCAAACTCTTTTGGGGAAGGAGAAGGGAGGAAAGGGGAGAAAATGTAAAACTTATGGAAGTGAATGTTGAAAATGAAAAATAAATAATTTAATAAAACCCTAATACATAAGTAATAAACACACTGAGATCTTGTGGTCTCCATATATTTTAGTCAGTTGTAAAATGATAAAGATACAGTCCGATGTGAAATATTGCCTGCAAAAGCCTGCCTGTTCCCTACTATAAGTATGTTTTCAATGCTAGTGATGATAACTTTTATAAAAATTATATATAGATGAGAAAGTAGCCATAGACATCAGTGGTTGTTGATATTTCCTGGTTTCCCCTTTTTCTTTTTTTTTTTTCTTTTGGCACTGAGGTCTGAGATTTCTCCATGTCTTTGGCATTCCTCTCTCTCATCTATCTTGTGAATCAACTCCTCAATGTGCTCACAATTGTTTTGTCCCCAACATGAATCTCTTCTGTTTTGTCCCCAACATGAATCTACTTGGTTTAGTCAAGCTACTTTTTCTATGTTCTCTTCAACGGAAATATTTACTTCTTATTGTAAGTACAGAGGGCTGTGATTCTTCAGTCAGAGGACAACTTAAATGACCACATTGCCCTTGATAGTGAAAGCAGTTTGTTGTACAAACCTTTGTAGATGGTTACTTGTATACCTTAGAGCTGATTTGCTTCATTTTTCATTTAAAAAGAAGTGGTGCAGTGTATGATAGAGTGCTTGACCTGGAATCAGGAAGACCTGAGTTCAAATCTAGCCTCAGACACTTACTAGCTGTATTAACCCTGTTTGCCTTAGTTCCTCATCTGTAAAATGAGCTGGAGAAGGAAATGGCAAACCACTCCAGTATTTTTGCCAAGAAAACCCCAAATGGGGTCATAAAAAGTCTAAAATGACTGAACATCAACAACAAAATTGTCAGAGAGGGGGAACTCTCCAACTTTCCTTCATTCTCTCATTTTTCCTCTTGAATTTCTTCTTGGGAATATATGGAGAATGGAGCTAAAGGACCTAACTAATTCCTCATTGGGAAGTGTTTTTTAACTTTATGGTGTTTTCACCATAAGGAATCCAGTGGTAAAGCTGACAGTCTTATGACAGTCCTTTAAACAAGCCAGGAAATTGAGACATCTCACCATTCTGTGGTCAAAGAATAACCAAGAATTACAGTTTAGGATGTAAGTAATTCTTTATATGTGGTATGTATGTGGGTGCACACATGCATACTGATGTGCTGTGATTTTAGTGGGATCAAAATATACTCAGTCAAATGAAAAATTCTTGCCTAGTGCCTGTGTGAAATGACTCCATGATCTGAGTAGTAAAGTGGGGACCTTAACTCCAGTCATGCTCTTTACTTGCTGGGTGATCCCTGCAAGTTCCTAGCCCTCCCTCTGTCTTAATTTCCTCCTCTGAGAAACAAGGAAAATTATTTCTTAGGGCTCTTGTTTGGAATTGCTAATAAAACAGTTGCAAAGATCCAAGTGTAACATCTGACAAACATTCAATCAGGATAGAAATCATTGCTGGGGTTAATTAAAACAGTCTGGTTTCTCTCCTCAGTAAGATTGCTAACATGAAACAACAGTTTGCCATTAGGACAGAATTCATCTCATATTTTTTTTTTCAAGCCACCACTGAAGAGATTATAATGAACAATACCTTTGGGTTTTCACTGTCAAGCAACCTGGATTAAGGAGGATTATCCAGAACACAGGCTGCCACTGTGATCAAGCTGGCATTTGCAATAATTAAATTGCATATGAAATTGCTGTTATTAAAATGAGGAGGCTGATTTTAGGATCTTAAAAGCAATATTTTAAAACCAGGTGAAATTTTTATCTTGAAATATGTGACCCCTTTCTCTGCTTTCTTGTCCTGAAGTCTCCCATACACAGCTTTTTTTTTTATTAGTAAAGGTTTACAGAAAGTATCTGTCTTTCCTGCCCCTTCCTTACTTCTTTCATGTTGGAGGTCTTAATAATATTTGCACTTCAACAGTGAAGTGTCAGGACATAGAGAGTTGCTAAATAGTATACAGAGTGGGCCCAAAGCTAAAATATGAAGTAAGCAAAGAAATTTAGCTTTAGTGTACTCCAACCTTCTCTTCCAGTGTCCCTATGTTTCATTCTGGATGCTCATGATCCTCCTATTTTGTCCCTACTTAGGTGTGCACTCTAGCTGCTCTCCAGATAGGTCCCATCTTTCTTCTAACAAGCAACATTTATGAGTTTCATTCCCTCAGAGCTTTGATTTAAGTGAAGCTAGCTGGTAGTCATTTCCTAGGCACCAAAGTCAACTTCTCATAGTAAGGAGAGAGAATATAATTTCCAGGTAGGATGAGACCAAAATGAATTGCAGTCAGCTACCATTCATAAAGGTAGGGATTCTGATACAAAATAACTAGGCTTGGGTTTGAGAAGCCTAGTCACTGGAGTGTTTGTTCTTACAGAGGATTTTCCAAAGACTTACTGTATTCAAAAATGGGTATAGTACCCACAACTGGGAGCCAAGATGGTAGAGTAAGCAATAAATCACTGTAGCTCTCCCATATTCACCTCCAAACAATAAAATAGCTCCCCTGAACAAATAGTGGAAAAACAGAGACAGCAGAAAGACAGAATAAAGCTATCTTTTAACCCCAGAGACTTGGAGGATCTACAAGAAAGGTCCTCCAAAAGAGTACCTGGTCTCACTTGGACAAAAGGGGAGCACATTCCAGTACAGGAAGCATCTCAGCAAGAGAGAAGCAAACCACACTTCAGCAATCCAGCAAGAAAACACCAACACCAGGACCCTGTAGTGGCAAGCACCCCAGCGTGTCTACCAACACAGGTTCTTAGATCTGCTTTGTTAAAGGAAAGCAACTCAAAATGGGTTAACAAGCTTACTTTAATTAGTCAAATATGTATCATTTACCTAGTTCAGGGGGAAAAGGTCAGCACCCCGAACTTCAGAATATACAGACAGAATTATCAAGACAGAAACAAGATTTCCAAACTGTCCAACCATTACATCCATACCAAATCAACATCTGGGGTTTTCAAAGCCATGGGACTCTCAACAACGGCTTCCCAGAGTTTCATCTGATCAAATCACAGAACACTTCTCAAAGTGAGCCCCAAAACAAAGCTACACATCAGGGCTTATATAGCCTTCTCCTGGCTCAGAGAATGTAACAACCTTATTGACCCACTGGCCAATCAAAAAGTATCTACTGAAAAACAAGCTTCCCACCCCAGGCCCCAGGTGCACTTTAGCCTAGGGGCAGGGAAGATCTTACAAATTTACATTCCCATTACAGACCCTCACGTGCCTTAGCACCCCACCACTTCAACAAAGCATCAGGAACAAAGGTTCCCAGTAGGACTCAGGGCAACATCAGTATAGTACCAGGTAAACAGCCGATATAGGCTACAGGGCTATAGGGCTACTGTCACAAGAAACCTGATACAGTCTCTTCTACCTGGGAGCAGACATAAAATTTTAAAAAAAGATGAGCAAAAAACAACAACCAAAAAGAATCTGACCATAGAAAGATATAGTGACAGGGAAGACCAAGATACAAACTTAGAAGAGGACACAACAATATCAAAACACCTATGGGCAAAACCCCAAAGAAAAATTGGAAGTCATCTCAAGTCCAGAAAAAAAATAATGGAATATCTCAAAAAGGAACTTAAAAATCACATAAGAGAAGTAGAAGAAAAATAGGAAAAGAAATTAGAGTGATGCAAGAGAATTATGAAAAAAAGACTCAAAAATAGAATTGGCCAAATGGAAAACAAAGTACAAAGGCTAATTGAGGAAAACAACACCTTAAAAGTTAGAATTGGGCAAGTGGAAGCTAAAAGACTCTATGAGACATAATGAATCAAACAAATTCAAAAGAATGAAAAAATGGAAGAAAATATAAAATACCTCATGGGAAGAACAACTGACCTGAAAATAGATTCAGGAGAGATAATATCAGAATTATTGGACCACCTGAAACCCATAATCCAAAAGAGGACCTGGACAACATATTTCTTTCTTTTTCTTTTTGCTTTTTGGAGGGCAATTGGGGTTAAGTGACTTGCCTAAGGTCACATGGCTAGTTTTTGTGTTAAGTGTCTGAGGTCAGATTTGAACTCAAGTCTTCCTGACTCCAGGGCCAGTGCTCTATTCACTGTGCCACCTAGCCACCCCCTGGACAACATCTTTCAAGAAATTATCAAGGAAAACTGCTCCAATGTCCTGGAACCAGAAAGCAAAATAGACATTGAAAAAATCAACCAATCACCTCAGGAAAGAGGCCCCCAAATAAAAAACCCAAGGAACACTATAGCCAACTTTCAGAACTATCAGGTCAAGGAAAAGATACTACAAGTATTCAGAAAGAAACAATTCAAATATCAAGGAGTCACAATCAGGATCACACAGGACTTGACAGCTGCAATATTAAAGAACTAGAGGTCATGGAACATGATATTCCAGAGTTCAAAGGAGCTAGGACTACAACCAAGAATCACTTACCTGGCAAAATTAAGCATAATACATTGAGGGGAAAAATGGTCATTCAGCAAAACAGAAGAATTTCAAACCTTCATAAAGAGAAGACCTTAAACAAAAATTTAATCTTCAGCATCAAGGCCCAAGAGAAGCATAAACTGGTACAAAGGGAAAAGAAAACAAAAGAGATTCCAAAGAGCTAAACTATTTACATCCTTACATGGAAAGATAATACTTGTAAATCTTAAAAACTGTGCTACTAACAGTAGAGATAGAAGGAATAAACATAGACATAAGGTACAGGTATAAGGTGAATTTGAGGGAATGACAAAAAATTAAGTCATGAGAAAGAGCAGTACAATGGGTGCAGAAATAAGAGAGAGTTTCAATGGGGTAAATTATCTCACATGAAGGACCTATTACAGTAGAGGGGAAGATGGGGATGGGATGGGCATTACTTGAACCTTACTCTCATCAATATTGGCACAAAGAGGGAATAATGTCCATAATCAGATGAGTACAGAAATCTATCTTAACTGACTGGGAAGTAGGAGGGGAGGTGATTAAGTAAAGGGGTGGGGTGGGTCCTGACATAAGGGAAGGCAGATCAGGGAAGGTGGTAGACAGAAGCAAAACACTGGCAAGATGGGAAAGAGTGAAAGGTGAGAGAGGACAAACAGGAGGAAGAAGAGGATGGAGGAAAATATACAGGTAGTAATTATAAATGTGAATGGGATGAACTTCCCCATAAAACAGAAGCAGATAGCAGAGTGGAGCAAAAAACAGAATCCTACAATATGTTGTTTACAAGAAACACACGTGAAGCAGAGGAATACACACACAGTAAAGGTAAACAGCTGGAGCAGAATCTATTATGCTCCAGTTGGAGTGAAAAAAAAAGCAGGGGTAGCCATCCTGATCTTAGACAAAGTAAAAGCAAAAAAAGACCTAATTAAAAGAAATAGGGAAGGAAGCTGCATCTTGCTAAAAGGTGCCATAGATAATGCAGCCATCAAATTAAAAAAGTAAAGAATAGTCTACCTGTCAGATCAGTAGGGAGGGGAAGAATTTATGACCAAACAAGAGATAGAGAGCATTACAAAATGTAGAACAGAAAATTTTGATCATATTAAATTGAAAAGCTTTTGTACAAACAAAACCAGTGCAACCAAGAGTAAAAGGAATGGTAAAATCTGGAAAACAATCTTTACAGCAAGTGTCTCTGATAAAGGCCTCATTTATATAGAAATATATAGAAAATATATAAAAAATTGAGTCAAATTTATGAGAATACAAGCCATTCCTCAATTGATAAATGACCAAAGCTTAACAGGCAGTTTTCAGATGAAGAAATCAAAACTATCTATAGGCATATGAAGAAGTACTCTAAATAACTTTTTTTCTTTTTTTTTTAAGCAATCGGGGTTAAGTAACTTGCTCAAGGTTACACCGCCAGGTTTTTCTGGGTGGGTGCTAAGTGTCTGAGCCTGGATTTGATCCACAAATCATCCCAACAGTGGAGCCGGTGCTCTTACTCACTGTGCTACCTGGCTTCCCCTCTAAGTCACTTTTGATTAGAGAAATGCAAATTAAAACAACTCTGACATACCACCTCACACCAATCAGATTGGCTAATATAACAAGAAAGGAAAATAATGAATGGTGGAGGGGATGTGAAAAAATTGGAGTTGAAAACTGATCCAACCATTCTGGAGAGCAATTTGGAACTATGCCCAAAGGGAAACCAAACTATGCATACCTTTTGATTCAACAGTACTACATCTATATCCCAAAGAGATCATAAAAAAGGGAAAAGGACCTTCATGTGCAGAAATATTTACAGCAACTCTATTCATGGCAGTAAAATATTGGAAATTGAGGGCAATGACTGAATAAGCTGTGGAATATGAATGGAATGGAATACTATTGTGCAATAAGAAATGATAAACAGGCACATTTCAGAAAAACCTGGAAAGATTTGTACAAACTGATACAAAGTGAAATGAGCAGAACCAAGAAAACACTGTACACAGTATCAGCAATATTGATGATGATCAACTGTGGATGACTCAACTTTTTTCAGCAACACAATGATCCAAGATGAGTACAAAGGACTCACTATGGAAATTGCTGCATATATTCACATAAAGAACTGATGAACTTTGAATGCAAATTGAAGCATATTTTTTCACTTACTTTATTCTTTCTTATGGTTCCCCCCTTTTGATCTGTATCTTCTTCCACAACTGTGATTTATATGGAAACATATTTTACATGATAATATCAAACTGCCTACCATTTTCAGAAGAGGGGAGGGGATGGATAGAGGCACAGAGAAAAATTTGGAACTCAAAATCTTATAAATATGAATACTAAAAATTTTCTTGATATGCAATTGTGAAAAAAATACTATTTAAAGCATGCACACACACACACACACACTCGTAGAATGGGTTTTGTAGGAACAACACCTGTTATGTGTAGCCTGGGCTGTTTTTCCTTTTTGGGGATTATCATTGGTTTGGCTTCCTTGCTGCCTAAGGCATCAAAGACTCAGCCTGTGGGAATTTTGTTTCAGAGGTTTTATCTGAACTTCTATTGACTGTGGGAATGTTTCTAATCATAGCTGTGTTAGTTGCTGTGGTGAATACAGAGGTGGAGGGGAATAGCCCTTTATAAAAATCTAAATGTGTATTTTTAAACTGAGGAATTGAATCCTTTTTATTATTTGTCATAAGTAAAGTTATTTTTATTGCATTTTGTGGTCCACAAGTATCTCAGTCAATTCTACCCCTTCCTTTCCTTCTTTCACCCCAGCTCCCCCCGCCCGATGCTTCATTCTCAATATCCTCCTATTTTGCCCCTACTTGGGCCTGCTCTCTTTAGTTGGACTCCAGATGGTCCCCATCCCTCATCTACTCAGCAACATTTATGAGTTCATGAGTCTCATTCCCTCAGAACCTTGTTCTACGCAAGGCTAGCTCGTTCTAGTGAGAAAACCTCTGTGCATAAGGAGGGATCCTATCACTTGGAGAATGTTTCTCTTAGGTGGGATGAGATAAAATTGAATTGGAATGAATAGTAATGGAGAAATCTAAGAAGCACTAGTGTACTAAATTTTAGAAATTTATTCCTTCTACAATAACTCCCTTCACTCAGAGTTCATATGAACCTCTTCTTAGGTAGCATGTTGGGGTAGGAGAAAATGCATTGCTGGACATCAGGGGGGTGGAGTCAAGATGGTGGAGTAGAAACAGGACTTCCACGGGCCTCTGGCTCCCACCTCCTCCAATTCATGTACAAGGTGACTCTGAACAAATTTGGAGCTACAGAACCCACAAAATGACACAGAGAAGCTAACCTCCTGCTGAGGACAGCCCAGCAGGCAGGCAGGAAGGGGCCATCACAGCACTCTCAGAGCAAACCATAGCCCTACACAGGCCCTGAGGTTTTAGCCCCAGGGCAGGTCTGACCAGCCACAGCTGGAATGACTTCAGATCACCAGCAGCTGTGGTGGTTTCCAGAATTATCAATCCATAGATACAAAGGACAAAGTGAGAGGTCAGTGCAGTGTGGACTTTGGGATCCACACTAGTTTGGGAGTGCAGTAGTCCTTTACCTCTGGGGTAAGAAGCTGCTGAGGCGCTGCAGCTATACAGCCGCCATGTGGCAGTTTCAGCTCCTGACCTGCAGATTGTACAGGGACCAAGCAACCAGTCTGAGGGGTAATTGCTCTTGCTTTAACCTGCTTGGATCTGTATTGCTGTCTAGGGTGGAGTTCCTGGGGTGTGCAATCAGCTTGCCATAGTGTGTGGAGGCTTCAGAGAGGACACTCAACTAATACCTCCATAGCTATGAAAACCCTGGTGTTTGGGATGAAGCAACCCTGTCTGGTGGCAGAGTCCTACTGTGGGAAATAGCCCAAAAATCCAGTAATTGAGTGGCAACATAAGCAGACAAAGGAAGCAAAGCAAACAGAGCAACCCAACTTTACACTTCTATTTTGGGGACAAAAAGGATCAAAGCATGGAACAGGAGGAACACAATGAAGTCAGAACTCCTGCACCAAAAGCTTCCAAGAAAAATATAAGCTGGTTACAGGCCATAGAGGACCTTAAAAAGAAATTTGAAAATCAAACAAGAGAAATGGAGGAAAAATTGTGAAGAAAAATGAGAATGATGCAAGAAAATTATGAAATGAGAGTCAACAACCTGACTGAAGAAAATAACACCTTAAAAAACAGACTAACTCAAATGGCAAAAGAGGCTCAAAAAGACAATGAGGAGAAGAATGCCTTAAAAAGCCAAATTTGCCAGATGGAAAAAGAATCTCAAAAGCTCACTGAAGATAATCATTCCTTCAGAATTAGAGTGGAGCAAAAAATGGAAGCTAGTGACTTTATGAGAAATCAAGATACCATTAAACAGATCCAAACAAATGAAAAAAATAGAAGGCAATGTGAAATATCTCATTGGGAAACCCACTGACCTGGAAAATAGATCGAGGAGAGATAATTTAAAAATTATTGGACTACCTGAAAGCCATGATCAAAAAAAAGAACCTAGAAATCATCCTTCAGGAATTTCTCAAGGAAAATTGCCCTGATGTTTTAAAACCAGAGGGCAAAATAGAGGTCAAAAGAATCACCTCTTGAAAAAGATCCCAAAAAGAAAACTCCTAGCAATATTATAGCCAGGTTCTGGAATTCCCAGATCAAGGAGAAAATATTACAAGCAGCCAGGAAGAAACAATTTGAATATTGTGGAAACACCATCAGGATAACCCAGGATCTGGCAGCTTCTACACTGAGGGATAGAAGGGCTTGAAATATGGTATTCTGGAGGTCAAAGGAGCTGGGATTAAAACCAAGAATCACCTACCCAGCAAAACTGAGTATCATGTTTCAGGGGAAAATATGGTCATTCAGTGGAATAGAGGAATTTCAAGCATTCTTGATGAAAAAACCAGAGTTGAATAGAAAATTTGACATTCAGATACAAGAAGCAAGAGAAGAATGAGAAGGTATACAGGGAAAAGAAATCATAAGGAACTTATCAAAGTTGAACTATTAACATTCCTACATGGAAAAACGATAATTGTAACTTATGAAACTTTTCTTAGTATGATAATAGTTGAAGGGAATAGAAATGTGTATATATATACATACATATATATATGTCTATATAGAAGGGTATATGGACATATGAACACATATGTGAATGTGTGTATATATGTGTACAGGGATAGAGGGAACAGGACAAATTTAATAGGAAGGGATGATAATTAAAAGGTGAATTTAAGAGGTGAGAGGAATATAATGAGAGGAGATGGGGAGACAGAATGGGGTAAACTATCTCATATAGAAGAGGCAAGGGAAAATGGTTCACAATGGAGGGGAAGAACAGGAAGGCAAAAGGGAATGGGTCAACCTTATTCTCATTGAATTTGGCTCAGGGAGGGAATGACACTAAATAGGCTCTCACCCTACAGGAAAGTAGGGGGAAAGCGATGAGAGGGGGGATAACAGAAGGGAGGGCAGGCTGGGGGGGGGCAGGGAAGTTGGAAGCACACACTTTTGAAAAGGGACAAGATCAAAGTAGAGAACAGAACAAGTGGGGGGTGGGATAGGAGGGAGGGAAATGTAGTCAGTGTTTTACAATATATCCACTATGGAAATGTTTTGCATAGCTACACATGTACAACCTATATTGAATTGCTTATCTTCCCAGTGTGTGGGTGATAAGGGAGGAAGGGAAAGAGTCTGGAATTCAAAGCTTTAAAATCAAATGTTTGAAATATATATATATATATATATACTATTATTAATATTATTTTACATGTAACTGGGAAATAAGATATACAGGCACTGGGGCATAGAGATCCACCATGCCCTACTGGAAAGTCAGAGGGAGTATGGGAGAAGATATGGGAGAGAGCAGATTGGAGGAGGTGATTTCCAGTGGCATCACTATTTTGGGGTGGTGGGTAGGAGGAAAAACTGGGAAAAAATTTGTAACTCAAAATCTTGTGGAAATGAATGATGTAAACTAGAAGTTAATAAAGCATTAGCTTAAAAAAAAGAAAAGAAAATGCATTGCTGTTGGAGTTATAAGATCAGGGTTCAAATTCTGATTTTGCTATTTAATAGCTATATGACCTTGGGCAAGTCACTTCTCAGAGCCTCAGTTTCCTCATCTGTATAATGGACATAATACTTATACTCTCTGCCACTCAGGTTTCCAATGAGGAAAGCAACAACACAAATGTGAGCTACAGCATTATTTCCTGTGTATCATCTGCCTCCAAATCCAGTGTTCTTTCCACTACCCATTTAAACCTCTCTAGACTTCAGTTTCCTCATCTAAAAAGTATAGAGGTTCAACTCAATGATCTTCTAAGTTCTTTTCCCCTTCTAAAACTATGGTCCTAACATCCTGTTTTTATATTACTGTGAAAATTATTCATTTGAAGCTACTAATGTGAGGTATGTGAATTTTCTTTTTAATAAATTTCCTTCCAAAGTGACCTTGACTAACACCAGTGATCTTTTCTGGCCCAGAAGGTATAATATTTTTCTTGTTTCTTCAGCCTTTTCCTGAACTCCCCACCCTGTTTTCCTTCAGTGTTCATCTTCTCCCTCTTCCCAAATTCCCTTCCCCACATTTTCCTATCATGCCTCCCTTTCCTCAGATTATTTATTCTTCACAAATCCTTTTCCTCTCTTTCTTAACTCATTTTTTCTCCCTTTCCACCGCTCTTACTCCACCCTCTGTGAAGGAAATAAGATTTCCATGCTCTTTTATCTTGCTGGCTGGCTCACTCGCCTCTTCCTATGTTATGAGATCCTAGAGACAGACAGTGGGTGAGGCATAATTTTCCCTGCCTCATTTTCACCATATAGTCACTGAGACAGAAATGGAACAACAAGCCCAAATGCTGATGTGAACTTTAGGCATCAGTAAATTGTGGCCTGTCATTAGGCACACCTTTCTCTGGAATGAAGTTAGCCAGATCAAATGTGTGGCCTTAGAGGGCATCCTTCATTCACTCTGCAGTTACCATCTTCCTTCTCTTTTCCCCCATGCTCACACATGAGCATGTGAACACATGTGTATATATGAGCGTATACCCATGGGTTCATTCCCACTTGCAAACCAGATTTGACACAGCTTTTATGTGTGAGGACTGCCAATGAAGTACATTGTTCTTGGCTATACTTCACCCAATGAAATCAAGGCAGGGTTAACAAATTCATTAACAAATGAGGGTCTCATTATTGATCCAAATCAAAAGCAGATCTTTATAAATAGAACTTGCTAAATAAGAGTTTGTTGAGATGAATGTAATGCCCTGGGAAAAATGCTAGTGGAATCATCAACTAATAGAAGGAACACTGACCCCACCTTTGGAAGGAATCTGAGGTTCATAGAACCCTTGCTCCACCTTGTCCTTGGGAAACCGTGGTTCCAGTCATCCAGGTGATGTACATCAAACAAGAATTCCAAGGTGTTATGAGACTAAGAGAAAACAAGTGTCTTCCCAGTCCTCAGAGGACATCAGAAAGGGCAGTATTTATGATTTCATCCATATTTGCTTGTCAGAATGTGTCTTCCAAAACACGGCAGTTCAATCCTGGTAATCAATTGTCCTATTCAGTCTCATATCACTAACTCATTGCTTCTTTAAAAAAGTCTACTATGAAGATTGAGTATAGGATTTGCTTTTTGGCTATTGGCAAAGAGAAGCGAGGCATAAATGTGCTACCTTCCAATATCTGAAATTGTATTCTGTGAATGAAGGATTAAATTAACTCTGTGTAAATCTGGAGGGCAGAAATAGAATCAAAGGATAGAAAGTGTAGAAAAGATAATTGTACCTCAATAGAAGGAAGAATAGAATAACAATTATATATATATATGTATATGTATATAATAGCACATATCTGACAAGTAGTGAGTTAGCTATTATTAGAGATAGTGTAGAAATTATTGTTGACTGGGTGAGAAATTGTGCTAGCTTACTTTTTTAAGGTCTCTATCTCAGAAATTTGATAAGCTAGGTTTTTGTTGAGTATGGCTCAGATGAACACATATTATGGACAAAAAATAATATTCCATAGCCTGCCATTGTATTAACACTGACATTGATAAAATAGACTTTTTCTTGTCTGAAATTCTTTTTAGCCTGTCTCTTGTTTGGAGGAAAATTAATAACTTTATCCTGAAGTTGGACTGAAGTTTTCTGACCCAGAAATCATGAAGTGGTTTGATTCTTGGTTATATGGTAAGCAATCACTTATGTGAATCTGGTAGTGGTAAAGGATTTCCCACAGAAAATCTACAGTATACTGTAATTTAGGTTGCTTGGTTCATTTTTGAGTTCTTTTAAAGGTCTGGGGTAAATTCAGGCAGATTAGAGCAATTCTTCCTTTGATTCGTTAAGTCTAGGCTAAAATTGCCTTAAACATTAACATTAGCATAAAAGCAGGAATTGTGGTAAGATGCCTTTACCAAAAGAGATGTGTGTCTATTGTATACAAAAATGAATCTATTGTAACAAAGACTCATGTATTTAGTATTTTTTTTTTCAGGACTGAATCATGCATGGCTAAAAGCCATTCCCACTGTAACTCCAAACTTCCACAAGGTTGCTTAGAACCAAGAATGGAGCCTGGGAATACTCCGTGGAGGGGCAGGGAGGAAGGCCCCCCAAAACCCAGAGACAAGTGGCTGGGACTAGGGGATGCTATCTGTGACCACGGAACATAATATTTCTCTGTATACATTATTAAAGAGTTAGTTGGCTCACATAAAAATTATATCCTTCACCTTGAATGATCTGGTAGTATAATATTTAATCACTTGTCAGTTATATTTATAGGCAACTTTTCATGGTAATGAAGTAGAAGGGGAGTGTGGAAAATAACACAAAAGAAAAGAAAGTCTATTATCCAATACTCATATTTGGCTTTGAAAATGAAGTCAATGCAGTTGGATGTAGCATCAGGTCTAAAGAAAATCTTTGTACAATTCTATTTTACAAGTAATCAATTTATAGTTCCAATTTATAGGCATCATGTTTACATAATGGGTGTATGTATATGTATAGAATGACCAGGGCATAGCTTGTTTTATCCATTCATTCTATTCACCTTGATAACAACACACTATACAGTTGATGGGACTACAGTAATTAGTATGATGATTTGAACATGATGATTATAGAACTATCAAAAAATAAAATGTGTTACCTTGGAAGGCAATGAGTTCCTGCCATTGGAGGTTATCAGATATAGACTTTGAATGTAATACAGGGCTTTATGGTCCATTTAAGGGTTTTAACTAGACAGCCTATGATCTTCTTTGAAATTTTGTGATATTAATTTTCTAACATCAGTTGCAAAGATAGCTTACATGTATGAATCAACCATGCCCTTGCCTATTGCATACGGTGTAGACCTGGGCCAAATTCCTTCTCTTATTCCTCACCAAACAATTCATTTCTCTTAGAATGGTCAGATGGTGTGGCTAATAGAAGTATTTCAAATGAGTTACTAATTCATTTGATGAGGTATTCTATCAATCTGATGAGATTACAGGGTAAGGGCCTTTGAAGTTAAATAAGATTCCCTTCCCCATGGAGTATGAACACATTAACTGGCTCTTTCTGAGAAGTTAATCATATTGAGTTCCTTATAGTCTTTGAAATTTACCAGGAATCACCCCTCCTCATGGTGTGTAAAAGAGAGCCAGAGTCTGACTGGGCCTCTTTTTGCACTGTCTTCTTCTCCATTTGTCTCGGTCTGTCTGTCTCTGCCCCCTTTCACCTTTTCTCTTGTGCTTTCTTCTGTATTACAACAAGCATGGGGAGGGAAGGAGGGTGGAGGGGATATTTCTCTTCCACTACCTCAAGGAAGTAATTGATAGCTATTTGCATAAAAAGTTCATTGTGAGATTGTGAGCTCTTTGAGGAGAGGTACTATCTTCCTTTTTTTTTTGTATCCCCAGTGCTCAGTAGGATGCCTGGTACACAGGTGGTGCTTGATAAAAGTTTATTGACTGAATGCATTGTATTCCATACCTACTTGGTCCCTTGAATGTTTAAATGAGAGCCAGGATTCCCTTTATCGCTTTTGAAAAAAACCTTTACAGGAGATGAAGTGTAAATATTCTAGAAGACTTTTCTAAAGATACTCCAGGTGGGGGCAATGAGTCAAACAGAGAAAATAATTCAGTATCCAGCTTCCAGGATCAGACCCAGTTCACATGAGCTCAAAACCTTTGGACCCTTGATTACACTAGTGAATCTTACTAAAAACCCAGCTTTTAGGAAAAAAAATTAGACAATCCTAAATTCTACATTTCTATGTTGGAAGAGCAATGGATAGAAATTTCAAAGGGAAAAATCCCAAGAAGTTACCAAGTTATGGGATGGGCTGTCTTGAGGAATTCTTGAGGCTTTCTTCCCCCCTCAGCACAGATCTTCACACCAAACTTGAATAATAACTTATCAAGGGAATATGTTGTTGAATAAGTTGTATTGCAACTTCTTTTTTCAGGTATGGACTAGAGGTCTAACAAGGTTCCTTTCAACACTGAAATGCTATGATTCTGTAATATGCTTGGCCTTTCAATCCTGTTCTTTTGTCTTTCTTCCATCTGGATGATACACTCAGAAATACTGTATTGTTTCATTGTTCCTACATGCTCTGACTGCTTAGCTAAATTATTGCTAATAGCAGAGTGATAGGCTGCCAGGTATTTGGGGTGCTTTACAAGGAGCCTTTCTGACCTTTTTATTGTAGAAAGGTGCTAAGCCACAGTCATTAAGGTGAGAGAGAGAATGAAAGGAAAGCAGATGAAGGATAAAATAGCAACGCAAACATGTTTAATAAACCCGCCAACCTTTAATTATCTAGGAAGTAAGAACTTCCTCATTATGAATGATGGAGAAAAGAATGTCTTAGGCTTATCACCTAATGATAACCCTGTCCTGGCACCAGCTCCAGGGTAGGTTTTTTGATAATATATTGGGATACTTATTTCAGAGTTCAGATTCATAGGTAAGTGAAATGGAGTTACTCATAGCAAGAGACATAAAAGGCAATTCAAAGGATATTAGCAAATGTGGACTTTGCCTGAAAAGGGCAACACTGGTAAATTCAGATCTTGGTCTTCATTCAAACAGGTGATGTAACCTCAGACAGTACAAGATCTGACGTGTAGTTGAAAATGTATGCATTAAGGATTAGCTTTCATCCTACTTATTAAGTACTTTGAGTTTCCCACAAAAAATTAAACTCTAAAAAATATTCTCCTTTTCCTTCTTCTCCTTCCCCATTACTTCCTTAAAAGAGAGTAAATATTTTATTTGAAAAGTATCAAACTGATTTCTACAAAGGATGGGGAAGCTTGCTTTGAATTTTTTAAATGAAACTCACCCCCAGTTTTTAAGCTTTCACCCAAAACACTTACTAAGCCAAACATTTGAGGTCTGAGTATGTCTGGTTCACTTTTTTCTCATTATTTTTCCTTTGGGCACACCTCTGCATTTCAGGATATATTATTATAAATATTATTATTTCTAGGCAGAAACACAAGCAAGAAGTCTGGGATAATGCAATTTTGTAGACTTAAGGTTTTCAGAAAATCTGGATAAGCTGGGTCCTAACATTGAAACACAGGGGTGCTTAAAATAGAAAGTATCACCCTGAATCAAGAAGTAGACACACAGTGCATATTCTCATCTGACCCAGACTTTAAAATGGTGGCAGACATCTAAGGTTACCCCTCACCAGGCTGTCAGATGCCCTCTACACCATTTCGTCTTCAAGAATAAATAGTTTATGATGCATAGGTAAAGATCACTAAGGAAACCAATGTTTTGTTCATTTTATGCCACTACCAAAAGGACAAAGCTGTGTATCAAAAAAGGAAAAACAAAGTGTTGCAAGATATTTTCACATGCTAACTGGCACTAGCCTCTTGTACATTTTGTTTTCATGTGATATCTAGGTTACGTGAATAAAACACTGGGTGGTTTTGGTAATTTCTCAAGCAATATTTTCAGTCACAGAAACTAAACCCAATAGGAATGTATGTTTGTGAGCAGTTCTATGGCTTTTTCTATGGTTTTTGCATAGTAAAGGAAAGCATCCTTTAATAAACTTCTTTGCTTGAAAGCACTTGTTAAGAGTCAAGTTATCTTGGGAATGACCCCTTGGAATCAGATTTTTTTTGATTAAGTTTTTTAACCTTTCTGACACTGTGTCATTCAAAAATATTTTGTATTCCCTTCTTTTTATATTTATCTGATTTGTTTCCAACCCATTTTGTGGTGTTGGCTGAGTTCAGGGGTTGAGTCAAATTTTCCATACAATCCAAAACTTATTTGCTCTTTCTTTTCCTAGTGGTCTTTGAGACAAGAATAGAAGGATGAGGAAGAGCTTGTAATAACCTGTCTGCAGATCACATTTGGGTCTCTTGAAAAAAAAATAAAGCTAATAACCACAGTTCTTGGTTAAAAAAATAAAGAAGTTAAAAGTAGAATTGAGAAAACACATGATTGCCACTAAATGTACAGTGAACTTTCTAATGTTACACTAGTTAAAAACTTTTTAATGGATGGAGCAAACTAGACAGAGATTTTGAGAAGTGGTATATACCTAGATCTACATGGCCCTGGAGGTTAGAGTTTATATTGGGTAGCTAAGAAGTGACCAGGCCTGCCTTTGAGAGGTTTCCTTAAGCTATAAATGTAGCTTAGCTATTTGTTAGAAAGTTAGTGTGGGGTCACTATGGCTCTCAGGAAATGCCAGAAGTTTCCTATTGTTTCTGGAATCTTATACCAAGTCCTATTTGGCATTTAAATCCTGTCACAACCTGGCTCCAACCTATCTTTCCAGCTTTATTACACATTAATTCCCCTCATGCTATGGTACAGATGAACTGATTGTTTCATTGCTTCTCATATGTAACATGCTGTATTCCATTTCTGTCTCTTTGCACCAGTTGTGTCTCATCCTTGGAAGGCAATCCCTCCTCACTTATACTCCTTAGAATCCCTAGCTTCCTTCAGCTTAACTCAGGTGCCACATCCTATATAAATGGACTTTCTTTATCCTCTCCCCATCCCCCAGATGTTAACACCTGACTGAAAAAAAAAGCCTTCTTTTTACTTTAGATATATTTTGTATCATGTAGCCTGGTAAGCCTTGCTAACATGGAGTAATGCCCCTCTGCAGGCTGGAACTCAATTTGTTGAGTTGTCAAGATCTGTAGACTGAAGAATGGCTGAGTGAGTTTTAAAGGGACATCTTTTCCTAGCGGAGAAACATAAGGAGAATTAGCACACAAGAATTAGAAGGGATGTTGAACATGTGATTGACTTCGGAATTAGAGCAAGTTATTGGGGAAAGAAAAGAAGCCCTGGCTAGCATGCTTGAGTCATAGGCAGGGTTCCATTGCTAGTTATTCTCCCTAGAGAGACCTATGAAATAGTCTGACTATGTTTGGAATTGAGTTGTTGAGGAGGACTTTCCCTCTGCTATTTACATTTGGGTTTTCATCAGTCAATTTCCCACATATATTAAGCCCAACCAGGATGCTGAGGGGGAAAGATTCACAGGTAGCATTGTACATCATGCTCTTCCTCATGCAGTATCAAAGTGTTTGGATGTTTGGTTGAGTCTGCTTCTGGGCATTCATAATGAAGTATCCTCCTCTACATTTTGGAGCTTGCATAAGTATTCTGTGACTGTTCTCTGTTCCCTTATGTATGTAAGGGAGAAGGTCTTTTGATTGGCTGCTGAGCCAAAGTTGAGTGTAAATACAAAAGGCCCCAGACACTCAACTTCTTGCTTTTTTCATCCCTCCCCCCCCCCCCCCAAAAGCCCTGAGTCATGGTCATTTAAGGTTGGAGGTTAAGATCACTAAGGAAACTGGAGTAATGAATGGGAGTGGCACTAAGCTGTAGGCCCCAAATCCTGTAGGGATCAGATCATAAGTCGCAGAACCAGAATTCAAACAAACAGATCCTCTAATTCCAAATCCAGCATTCTTTCCACTGTATCATGCTTCCTTGGACACCAGCCTTCTCCACAGAGGAGGGGAAGCATGGCACCAAAATCCAGTTTTTTTAGAGAGATAAGGGGAAAATTTTATGACAAAATATGTTTTTAGAAACTAGATTTTAAGAAGTAATAGAATCAAATAATTTCAGAGCTGGAAAAGACCTTGAAAAATTAATTGGTATAAATCCTTCATTTTAGAGATAGCAAAATTGAGCCCCAGAGAGATTATATGATTTGCCCACTGTCACCTAATTAGCTAGTGGAAGAGTCAAGACTAGAAACCAGGTCTGGCAACTCCCAGTTCCATGTTATTTCTACAACATGGCAGTCTGATTTTAAAGCAGTACTATTACATTTATCTGATCAAACATGTTCAACAATGAGGACAGACATCAAGGAGCTTAAGTCAGCAAGAAATAAAGTATAGAAGCTAATCAGTAAATTAAGTAGTGAAAAGCAGGGACTATATTTTTAAAATTATGTATGTTAAGCTCATGTGGTGGTATACAACATGTGAAATATACATCTCAATAGGTGTGCATTAAGTTAAAAGGGAGTAGGAAGTTCCTTGTTAGTGTAAGCCCCAGAACTACTTCACTAGCAACCTCTGGTTCAAATGTTCTGGAACCCAGATTCCAGCAAAAGAAATGGAAAATCTTAGGCAGCTCCTGCATGGAAGAGAAAGGGAGAGGAAGATGAAGACAGGAGAGGAAAATATAATGAAGGGAGGGGGAAGGAGGGTAAAAGGAAAGAAAGGAAGGAGAGGAGGGGTATAGAGGAAGGAGATGGGAAGGAATAGGGAAAGATGGAAAGAGAGAAAGAGAGGGGAAGAGAAAGGAAGAAGGAGATGGAGAGGAACATAAATGTAGTCTCCAAAGTCAGAAGAGGAGGAAAAGTGTCTAAGCTACCATAACAGGGGAAGCAAAAGACTTAGGGTATGTCTGCCATTATTACTATGAGTCTACTATTAAGCAGAGCAGGTCCAATGGAAAGGACCAAGGGTTGTCTATCTAGTAGCCCCAAGTTCATTTTCCCCTTCTCTCATGTAACTGATTTTGTTTGTTGATTGGATTGTTGATTTTTTTCTAAAAAGGACTCTTGTTCTCTTCCTTTCTTATCAATTCTAAATTTTATTCTTTGACTACATATATATGTATATACATATATATATATATATATATATACACATATATACTGGAGGGGGGGATTTTTAAAAGCCTCTTTCTGATCTTCATCCACCTGAATCTTCTAAAGTACTGTTTGAATTTCCTCCTTTAGCCAATTTCTATATTATTGTATCCTCATATCTTTTTTTCTGCTATGCCTCACTTTTTAGAAGTATTAATTAATGGAGGAGGTAATGAAGACAGAAGTATTGTTGAATGGTAGAAATATCCTTGTGTTGGGGGTGGCTAGGTGGGGCAGTGAATAGAGCACTGTCCCTTGAGTCAGGAGGACCTGCCTCAGACACTTGAGACACTTACTAGCTGTGTGACTTTGGGCAAGTCACAATTGCCCTCTAAAAAGAAAAAAAAAAAAGAAAGACATTTCCTTGTGTCCCCAAACCTCTTACTGTCCTTATGATAATTTTCTTTCCAATTTGTCATTCAGTTTCTTTTCTGAGTCTATATCCTCTTACCCTTTTGGATGCTATTTAGCCCCAGGAACTATCATTTTCCTTTTTCCTGAGGCAGCATGTTGTCCATGGAGGCATCACACTCTCTCAGAGGAAGTGGTCTTTCTATGTTTCAGTTTCCTGCATATTAGACTCATAGTAAGGTCCCCATTTTCATTACCAATTATATATCTTCCCTTTCCACCATGGTAGTGTTTTTAAGTGGGACCTCCTACCCTACTGAATTAAAATCTCCCCTTTCTTTTCTCTTTCAATCTTTCCCTTGCCCACCTTGCCCATTCTTTAATAGATCTTCTTCATGAGACATGACAGAGTTATTCTCTCTTCATTTTATTGAATTGCTTAATCCATTCTCTTTTAAAATTAAAATTGTTTGACTTGTGTTTCCATTTCTTTTCTTTCATTTATTTCTTTCAGCATTGATTTTTAAACAACCCTCCTTCCTCTATTAAGTCAGTATTTTGTTCCTGGGATTAGTTTTGCTTGATTAAACTATTTTAATGCTAATGTATTTGACTGACTGACTGTACAAGTTAGGCACTTTCTGAAGACATGACCTTGTGTCTAGAATTATACACCAGAAACTCAGTATCCTTGATGGACTGGGAGATGACAAATCTTCTTATATGTATATGACCTCAAAATACCCTAAATAAATTAATCAATAAATTCCCGCAGAATCAGACCATTATAAGAGACACAATTATTGCCCACAATTTTACAGACATAACATTGTTTCAGAAAAATTTAAGAACAATGTTTTTTTAATAGATCTCATTATTGCAAATGCAATCTCTAAGTTACATGAAATTTAAAAGTTCCCAAGTCATCAAAACCATATGAGAGCAAACTGAGGTACATCATATCAGTCATTCTATCTGGTTCTGGAGATATATAAAGGATGGTTTCATCAATCCTATAGATGAGGAACATACTTTTGTTTGGCTATAGAAAGCAGCTATTTTATCCAATTATACAACAGTTCATAGAACATTGGGTAAAAAGGAATAATAGCAAGATTGAGACTGATACCAGGAGAGTTTGTCTGAACCTCTTTGAAAAAGATGTATATAAGATAACATTAATAAGTAATAATAACAATATGCTTCACCATAGTATGGAGGTAACCATAGCTCTTCAGAGGTTATAAGTGACAGAGATTAAGTGCCAATAATTTTCTTTTAAGATATAAAGACTTCCAGCAATATCCTGAATATAATCACTAAGTTTACCACTAAGTAATAAAGTCTTTGCTCTTGACATCCATTTGAAGATTTGCTCATCAAAAGGAAGGCAAGAGATAGGAATGGTAGACAGAAGAGTATTAGATTCATGGAAAGACTTCAGATTTCCTCCCCTGTTCTCCCCCTCTGCCCCTCTTACTCCCCACCGTAGGGAGAAACCTAAGCAAATTTAAAGGATGAAAAAGAGGAAGCTATGGAAAGAGGAGAAACAGAGCATGCTAATATTGTGTGATCAAGGTTATGGAATGGGGAGATGATATAGGTTCCAGAACAGCTTGAGAAAATTTTAGAGAAACTTTAGGTAAGCTCTTTTACTGAGAACAGAAGGAATTGTTGAGATTATTCAGGAGGTCTCAACTGTTTTCATAAAATGGAAGGTGAGGTAAATAGCTGAGAGGGAAGACTGGGGAAAGAAGTAACAAAGAATGAATAGCATAATGAAAACAAACAAGGGTTCCCTTTGGCAGCAGAATGTAAAATTCTTGAAAGCAGGGACAATTTTATTTTTTGGTGTTTACATTCAAAGATTTTAGCACAATATGCACATAGCAATCACTTCATACATTTTCAATGGATTCAACTGAATGAAACCTCATTGTGGGGAATTCACACAGGAGTACAGAGGGTGAATAAAAAAGGATCGGCAAGTAGCTTCAATGGCCAGGTTGAAGTTAGAGATTTGTATCTGAAATGGATCATATTTGTATAGTTCTTCCTTTATTGTCTAGTAGTAGGAGTAGAGAATGCAGGTGTTGGAGATGATTCAGTATTGGGACTTGGCAGGAGGCTGAATCAAAGGTCCAGGTGACATATAGGAAGTAACACTTTATAAATAGTTTTTAGTAAACATAGAACTAATTCCTTCAGGAGGGAAAACAAAAATAAACCAAGTGAAAACTTTTTCGAGTAGACATATATTAAAAATTCATACTATGTTCCTAAGAAAAATGAATTCCTAATATTCAAAGCATACACACAAACTGACTTCTCAATGTTAAATTTTTTGGACTGAGTGGACCATTTGCCTGACTCAGACTTGTTTTTTTATGTTCCTGTGAATTTGTTGTTGTTGTTTTAATCTTCATTTCTCAAAAAGTCTTTGGATTGAAATCTAGCCCCAGACCCTTACTAGTTATGTTACCCTTGCTAAGTCACTTGTCTGCCTCAGTTTCCTCAACTGTAAAATGTGGATAATAATAGCACCTACCTCATAGTGTTATTATGAGGGTCAAATCAGATACTATATCTGAAGCACTTAGCACATTTATTGGCACATAGTAGGTGCCTAATAAATGCTAATTCTCTCCCTTCCCACACCCCATCTTTCAATAGAAGAAAAGATTTTAAAGCCTCCAGGTAAGAGAGGTTTGAGATCATTTGAATCATCTGGTCACATGAAATCACTAGGTAGGTAGTGCAGTAGTTCTCAAGGGATGTGCTGCAAGTTCCTTTTAATGGGCTCCTTAAACTAATTAGCCACACTCCAAGATATCCATATTGCCCAGCTCCTGCTGTCATGCCTACTTGCTCTTCCTGACTTGGCAATAGGATGACCACAGATGTAGCTCTGAAAGTAGAAAACTTCTTTCTTTATTGTGGGTCCTGGGAAACAAATAAAGGATAGGAGAGAGAACTGGATAAGGGAGGGAGAGTACTCCCAAGGCCCAGATAATGCAAGCCCTGCTGCCTGGGAACCTATCTTTGACACCAACTTAGACAGTTAGTGTGCCCTGGTTCTTCATAGCAAAGAATCCTGTACCATGAACAAGGAATAATAATGATAAGAATTGTGAACCACTGCCCTAGTGGTTATTTGTTCTGACTTACAAGTATATTACTCTTACAAAATAAGAAGGTTGAAATAGATTTAGCTAAAAGATCTCTCCCAGTTCTAAATATATGATTCTTTTTCTATAGCCTAGCTATGCTGCTGATTTGGGCTAAGACAAAGAAAGAAGAACTTAGGCTAGTGTTTGTGGACCATAAATTGTTTTTATTTTGTCTGTATTTTGAGGCTCTTTGGCTGTTGTTGGATATATCAAAATGAAACATCTCCAGAAAAAAAAATCAAAGAATGAAAATTTAATGTGTTATTTCAGTTTTCTTCTAAGCGAACAAAAGTCAACCTCCATGACTAATGTCTGATAATATAAACCTCCAAGACCAGTCCCCTTTAAAGTGCTGTTTTAGGGCTCATGCCCATTTTCCCTTTTCTCTTTTCATCTCAGTCTCTCTGATGCAATCAGTATGCTGACCTCAAACTCACCTCAAGTTATTGTTGTTGTTGTGTGTGTCAGTTTTTCCAGTGAAGTAAAAATTAAAGTACTTTTTCATAGTGCTTCCATTTTTTGGATTTAGAAGATTTAACTGAAATTTTGTGGCAGAGAGTCCATGATATGGAAGCATCCTCATCTCCTTACAGCCTTTTGAGGATGACAAATCTGATTTGTAGGACCATAGAATTTGGAGCCAGAAAGGGCCTTAGACACTATAGAGTTCACCTATCTTATTTTATATATAAGGAAATAAGTAACTTGGGCAAAGTTACAGAGGTTTTGACACCAGAGATTTTGGTTATGTTCAAATACAAGTTCAAAGACAGGGGAAATACGGGAAGGAAAATGTATCTTGTCTACTCTCAATGCTTAGAAAAATTGAATCCAATAAACAATGTATTTGATGTATATCAGTATCTGTTTTAGATTTACAAAATTAACTTCATAACAACTTTTGAAGAGTTAGATTGTAAATGGAGGGTAGAAGAGGCCATGGGACCACTGAAGGGCTTGGAAAAGATCTGGGTCTTAGATAAAACATTCCATAGAATCATAAACTTCCAACTTGGTGACCTTGACTCTACCTTTTCATTTTACCCCTGAGAAAATGGTGAGGTGGAGGATCTAGAGTCCTATAGCTAGACAGTGTAGAGATAGGATTTGAACCAAGGACTTTTGGTTCTAGCTCCATCACTCCTTCCATGCCACCATGATGTTTCCCATCTTGAGTCTCCAACCAGAAATCTATTCACTAAATCATCTTCTATGAATATTTCTTAAAGAAAAAAAAATTCAGTTGGATATTCTTTTAAAAAATTATTTATTTTTAGTTTTCAACATTCATTGCCACAACATTTTGAGTGACATATTTTCTCTCCATCTCTCCTCTATCCTCCCACCCCAAGATGGTGAGCCTACTGAATGCCCCTTCCCCCAATCTGTTCTCTCTTCTATCCTTCAGTTGGATATTCTTAGTGATTAGCCAGAGTGCATAGGAGACTCTTGAACTTGGAGTCAGGAAGTTAAAATCCTCCCTTAGACATTTATTCTCTGTGTGACTGCTTAACCTCTCTCAACTTCAGTTGCTTCATCTATTAAATGTAGATAATAAAATTTACCTTATAACATTGTTGTGAGGACTAAGCAATGTAAAGTTTAAGTAAAGTACTTTGTAAGCCGTAAAGGACTATATAAATGCTAGTTATTATTGGTATTAGTGTCTAGACTATTAGACTTGTCCTGAAGCATTGAACTTCTTGCTATTTCTTGCACAAAATACTCCATTTCTTTAAATCCTGCCTGATATGTTCTGCCTCTGAGCCTCTGTCTCCTAGTTTCTATGATTTCTTTGAGACTAAACTAAAATCTCACTTTCTACAGGAATCCTTTCCTGGTTCTATCCCCAGTCCTGTTCCCTGTTAGTGCTTTCCCTCTGAGCTTATCATCCATTTACACACACACACACACACACACATGCACATATATATATATGTATTACATATACATATGTATGTATCTTATAAATACATTTAAATTTTTGCAATGTTTCTTCTCCATTAGAATGTGAGTTTCTTGAAGGCACAAGCTTTGCTTTTGCCTTTCTTGTATCTCTGGCATTCGGCATAATGTCTGACACACAGCACTTGATAAATGTTTATTGATTGACTGTGAAAAAACATTGATACTCTTCAGAAAATATTGTGCTCTCTAGTCTACTAGTTACCAAGTTTGGGAATGGTTTAATCCTCTATAAGATGAGATTTAAGTTTATTTTTAGAGTTAAGAAAAAAGTAATCTTTTTTTTTTTTTTGCTTTATGGAGGGGGAATATAGGGCAATTGGGGTTAAGTGATTTGCCCAACATCACATGGCTAGTTTTTGTGTTGTGTCTGAAGTCGGATTTGAACTCGGGTCCTCCTGATTCCAGGACTGGTGCTCTATTCACTGCATCACCTAGCCACCCCCAAAAAAGTAATCTTTATAGCATTACAACACTTCCTTTGGGTTTTACTATACTCTTCAGGACAAAGGATTTTTTTTTGTTTGCTTTTTGGAGGGCAGTTGGGGTTAAGCGACTTACCCAAGGTCACATGGCTAGTAAGTGTTAAATGTCTTAGGTCGGATTTGAACTCAGGTCCTCCTGACTCCAGGGCCGGTACTTTATTCACTGTTCCACCTAGCGGCCCCTAGGACAAAGGATTTTGACAGTTGCTCTTGACTAGTTCCTGTGAATATGGTAAAATGGTATGCACTAATAAATCAGAAGGTGAATTCTCCTTCTTGCGGCATTTGTTTGGCTGCTAAACTGGGGGGCATCTCCAGTCATCCTGATCTATATCTTGCCACTGGGCTCAGATGGCTCAGGAGGAGAAAGTGAGACTATTGTCTTCACACAGCCCTCCCTCACTTAAATCCAATTTACTTGCAAGTCATGACATTAGCTGCCTGATGCTGCGATCCTCTTCTAGAATGAAGGACTAACAGCAGCAGTAGCTACTAGATCATACTACTTCCTTATATGTCTGCATGTTTAAGATATTTACCATATATTTGTTAAAAAAATGCACATGTTTGATGTTGCTGTGATATATATCTGTAAGTCTGTACAATGATATATCATTTTAAGTTAGTGGAAAAGAGTTTTGAAAAGCAGGACTTAGTTTCCATGTCATAAAAATTTTCTTTCCAATATTTTGACCTGACAGCTCAAGCAAATATAATATGAGACTACTACCTGTGGCTTTTTTTTTTTTTTGAGGAAGGAGAGGTCCCTGATCCTAAATTTATAATCTTCTTTAGCAGTATGTGACCACACATATTTTAAATTCCTGTATTAATTTGACTAGCTGAGACATTTCCCTCACTAATGAAAAGAAAGTTAAGGCCCTCAAGTAGCTTTTACACTGTTTGGTTGATAAGTGTTCTCAGTATATGGAATATCAGATGGCTCATTTTAAGGTCTCTCACAACCTCTCTGTTAATGATTCTTCCATTTGGGAATCTTTTCATTATATACCAAAAACACTTTGAGGAAATAGGACTGATGTGAAAGCAGACACCACTAAGATGCCCCAAGTTGGTTACAATCCACATTGTTCCAAAAGGGGGAACTGAGAGCAAGGTAGGGGGTAGAGGAATAAAAACAAATTTTGGCAAACCCAGGCTTACAAGAAATACAATACTTTCACCAAAGTCAGACTCTGCTCTCTGTCATAAAAAAATTATAATAAATAAAAGAGAATTGCATTCAATTTTGGTCAAGTATTATTCTTGGAATACATATTAGTCAGAATTGGCTTCATTAGGAGGGCCCTTTTTGAATAGGGCTGTTACTTTTCACAAAGCACGCAGACTCCTGAGAGTGGGGTGAGGTCGAGTTAAGTAAGTTCACTTTGCTTCTGATCTCATCTAAATTTCAATCTAAGTCTTCATTCTGATATTTATTATACTTTGAGATATAATAACTCATATCATATGACACTTTCAGGTTTTTGAAGCACCTTACTACAACTCTGAGAGGTAAACAGAAAAAGTATTCTTTCCTCCATATTACAGAGAGAGAAAATGGGACTTTAGAAGGTAAATGAGTGACTTTGCCCATGGTCACAAAGCTAGGAAGCATGTGAAGCAGGATTCATACTCAGGTCTACAGATTTCAAGTCTGATATTCTTTCCACTCTGCTCCACTGCCTCTCTTCAGATAGATAGAAATAAATTTAAACACAGAAACAAAATGTTTGCTGAGTTACAAAGTACTTAAGAGTCCCAGAACTGATCCACCAAGCCTCCATCATAAGCAAGTATTTGGTTTTTGTTTTGTTTTAGTCTGAGTCAACATTTTTCATTGAATCTGTAAATGTATTTAAATTCATTTGCCAGGCCACACTGAAATAAATGTTTAATGTTTTCTTTCTCTAAAATGAAAAACAATCAAACAAAACTCATATAATTTGGACTTATTTTAGGTTGATTTTATGTTTGCAAATCCTTTTAAGCATTTTGTTTGAATATCTCTTATCATTTTCTATTTTGCACTACAGTTTTGACTCTCATTTGATTATAAGCACCCAAAGTCCAATGATTTTTGTCTTATTCATTTTTACAACTCCCCTGGTATTGAATATAGTACATTAGCATGTTGTACATAGGGAATAAACTTGGGATTTCATTTTTAAAGTGAAATCCCATGTAAGTAAACTCCATCTATCAATGAAAGTGGGTACCTTTTCTGCAGTTTAAAGTTTTAGAGAGTTGCCTAGAGCACTCAAAGGCAAATGACTTACCTAAGGTCACATAGCTTGTGTCAGATTCACTAGACCAGACTGTCTCTCACTTTGCAAATAATTGGTGCTTAATAAGTGTTTATTGAAATGAGTTTTGATGAAATAACAATATTCCTATCTTAAGAAGATCTTGAAGTATTTTCATATGTGTATTTCACTTTCCTTCCCACTATCGGAACAGACATTTTTATAACTATTTCATATGATATGCTTAGAAGTGAACCAAAACTCAAATAACATCTGGGCCTTTGTAGACAAATCACTCCAGGCTCAAGGTATTCTGTGAGTCTGCATCCTCTCAAAACTTGTAGTACAATGTTAATATCTTTATTTTTGCTAGTTATTCAGAGGACACAATTAATTCAAAGCAAAGTCATTTAATAAAATTGCAGAGTAAAAAAAAAGTAGCAATAGAATATTTTTCCCTATAAAGTTGGAACTATAGGTTGGAACACAAGTGTGAAGAGTTGACTCACACCTCTAGATATTTGGCATTTAAATATGATCTAAACCTACCTTTCTAGCCTTTTTTTACATTAGTCTCCATCACACAAACTAAAGTCCAGCTAATCAAGGCCTCTTACATCTTACATTCTTATTACATAGCACTCTATCTCTCACTTTATTTATTGTCTTTGCTGTTATGTATGCCCAGAATGTGCTCCCTTTTCATTTCTGCCTTTTAGAACAGTTTTCTTCAAGGTTTGGCTCAAGCATTACCTTCTACATGAAACCTTTCCTGATCTTCTATTTATTAGTCAATCAATAATTACTTCCTATTCAGTACTCACCATGTACTAGGTTCTGTATGTAGAAAGGCAAAAGTACAGTCCCTTTCCTCAAGAGGCTCATGTTCTAACTGAGGGAGACAGTTGTAAAAAAAACCTCAACTATGTATATACATAAAACAGATAGGAAGTAATAACCTCCCCTAAGTCATATGTATATGTATACATAAAATATATACACACATGTAAACATTACACATGTGTGTATAGTACATAAGCACATATATATATTTCATGTATGCATGTATGAACCATAGGCTTATTTCCAATAGACTGTAAGATCCTTGAAGGCAAGGACTATTTCACTTTTGTCTTTCTTTATTCTCAGAATCTAGAAAAATGTCTGGCACATAGTAGGCACTTAACTGCTTATTGATTGAAGAGTAGCCTATGTCTTTTAGTAATGTCATTTATTCAATGCATTGATCCTTTGATCCCTTATGATCTGGTAATGATGTGTACTTCCTAATGTGTACAGTGAATTGAGGCTGCTGGAAGAATGGTGGTACTCTCAACAAAAATAGGACTATTTGAATAATAGATTATTAATACAATCTATTATTAACATAATAGATTATATTAATAATATAATCTATATTTTAAGAGGATCTATAGCCAGAATCCACAGGAACTGACACAAATATATGAGGTTAAAAGTAATTTCCCAATAGACAAGTTTTCAAAAGACAAAAACACTTTCCAAAATAGGAAATGAAAATAATCAACAACTCCCTGATAATTATTTAAAATCACTAATAATCAGAGAAATATAAATGAGGATTAACATTACACTCATTAAATAGGCAAATGTGAGAAAGTATGGGAAAATCAGTGGTTAGACAGATTACTTCATCACTGATATATCTGTAATTGGTCCAAATATTCTAAAATACAGCTAGGATTTATGAAAGAAAAGTTGCTAAGCCATTTATTCCCTTTCAACTGGAGATGCCATTCCTGGGTTTATTCCCACAAGGAAGTTAAAAGCAGCAAGAAAAGACCTCTCTGTACAAAAATACGCATAGTATCATTGTTTTTAATAATAAAAAGCTGGGAAAATGTCTCCTATGAATAAGGAAATGCTAAACAAATAAGGCTATGTGATTATCCGAAGATTTCAGAGAAACATGGGAAGATGTGTATGAACTGATGCATAATGAAATAATCAGAACTAGAAACATTTATGTGGTGACTACAATAATAATGAGCTTGAAAAACACTTTGAAAGGCTCCAGAACTCTGATCAAAGCAACAACCAATCACGACTTCAGATGACTGATTATTCCAATAGTATAAATTCAAGTTAAAAGTCAAATAAATGTTCAGTACCCCACAAAATTTCTTTAATTCCTTGGAGAGTATAATAAAAGTGATGGGTTATTTTTTTAAATTATTGGTTAATATGTGATTATAACATTTTTAATGTATTAGAGGAAATAAATCCCTTTCCTATACCTATTTACTTTCAATATTTAATACCATTTATTGAAGGGATTCTGTTAATTCTCTTTAGGGAGGATTCTATACATCAACATATTTTTTTTTTAGAGATTTTCTCCAAAGTTGTATTCAAGGGTAAGGGTATAACAAACTCAAAGGGTTCAAGAAAAATCTGATTCCCTGTTCTTTTGCTTCACATTCCCCTGAGAATGAAAGTAAGTCTGTGTAAGTCCAAGTCATGTAAGTCTAGAGCAAAAGCCTTTGTGGGCATTTCTTTGTTACAGAGTAGAAATATAGAATGAGATATCACTCTCAGACATATCTATTGTGTTAATTTGTTTTTGCTTGTGTGTGTGTGTATGTCTCTTAAAATGGAGGACTTTTTTTGAAGGCAGAAATCATAGACGAGTGAGCAATAATAGAAATTTGTTTAAAAGCATTGATAAAATATTTTAATGCACAGAAGAAAACAAAATGAAGCAAAAAGAGAGTACAAAGAGCAATTTTGCACTATCTTCCAGGTAAATGGTATGTGTATATACACATATTTTTAAACTGTACAACAAAAATTCACAGATTATTATCCAATGAAATGTTTGTGTTTGTTGATTATTATTAAGCTCATTATACAGTAGAATTTTTTTTAAAAATTCAGATAAATTTGGGAAAATGCATAAAGTAATTCAGAATAAAGAAAATAAAAAGAATAGCATATACAAAATCTTCAATAACATAAACACAATAGAAAAAGGAAACAAAACAGGTTAAATATAACGTATTATAATGCTAATGTATTAGTAGCAAGTGATTATAATGCCTTAAGCCTTTCTTTATGTTAAGAATTGGTTAAATAATAAAGTGATATTTATGTAACCTGCTTCAAATTTCTCTTATACAGAGTCTACAGATATTATTACTGTATCTTTAAGAGTCAAATGAGGGGCAGCTAGGTGTTGCAGTGAATAGAGCACCTGTCCTGGAGTCAGGAGGACCTGAGTTCAAATCCAACCTCAGACACTATATGACCATGGGCAAGTCACTTAACCCCAATTGCCCTGCAAAAATAAAAGCAAAAAGAAAGAGTGAAATGAAATGTTACATAAAAGGTAGTTTGTATTAACTTGGATACCTATTGAAAATGTCTTGCTGTAAAGTGATTCTTTTTATGATGTCTGAGAGAGGCTGTGAATTTTATGAGTTTTATGAGGATCTATGAAAAATATGTGAATAAGACAGTGGATAAGATGAAGTGAAATGTCTTTCTTTTCAAAATTATTTTAAATGATATATTATCAAGAAAAATTATAGAGAAAAATGTGAAGAGTCTGTATGGTATATTCTGGAAATATTATTTCCTGTGATTAATAAAAGAAAGACAAAGAACTCTAATTACTGAATATATGAATGCTTCCTGGGTGAGAGTAGCATTCATATATCCAGTAATTTTAATATGTATTTATACATATGAAATTAAGCTATTTTAACTATTAGGAAAAAGAGGTTTCTCCATGTTAGTAATTGAATAATATTTATTGAACTATGATAAAGACTTGAGCTAATTAATTAATTCATGAGAAAGATAGAAATTTTATTAAAGAAAAAGAAAATATCAAAATGTATCCCTGGGTTTCTCTAGAGCTTGGGATGATACAAATAAGTAAGAGAATAAGCCATATGATATGCTAAGAAATGAGTGTGGTTTACCTACACCACTACCTTGCTACTATCAGTGTTAATCACTTTATTAGGTAGTTTTGATCTACTATTGTGAGGCATTGTTGGGATCTGATTCTAGTTATTTATGGACAGTATTTGCTGTAAGGTATAAAGTCTAGATCTGTGATTTCATAGGGAAGCTCCCAAATGAGGAAATTCCTTCTCCCAAAGCAAGTCATCCCCTACTTTACAATTTGCCAGTCAATAAGCATTTATTAAACATCCACTATGTGCCAGGTACTATTCTGAGCACTGGGGATACAAAGAAAGATTAAAGTCAGTCAGACCTTTCTTAAGGAGATTACAACGTAAATAGGGGAGACGACAAGCAAACAAATATGTACAAACAGGTATATGTAAGATAAACAGGAATTAATCAACAGAAGAAAGGAACTAGAATGAACAGACTTGAAGGAAGCCAAGGATGCCTGGTGGCCTAAATGAGGAGGGAGAGCATTCCATACATGAAGGGGCATGTAGAAAAAGTACCCAGAGATGAGAAAAAGAGTGTCTTGTTTGTGGAATGATAAGGAGGCCAGTGTCACTGGATGGAAGAATACTTGGTGGTGTACAAGGTGTATTTGTTGTTGCCATTCAGTCATTTCTGACCCTTGGTGATCCCATTTGGAATTTTCTTAAGTGGTGTGATGGATAGAGTTCTGGACCTAGAGTCAAGAAGACCTGACACTTAATAACTGTGTGATCCTGGGCAAGCTACTGTAACAGCAAACACCCCAAGCGTGTCCTCAGGGTTTGCTGCCCATACAGGTTCTTGGATCTGCTTTGTTAAAGGAAAGCAACCCAAAATGGGTTAATAAGCTTACTTTAATCAGTCAGACATACATCGTTTACCTTGTTCAGGAGAAAACGTCAGCACCCTGAACCTCAAAGTATACAGGCATAATTATCAAGACAGAAACATCAAGTAGACAGATTTCCAAACTGTCCAACCATTACATCCATACCCAGTCAACATCTGGGTTTCCACATTCTGGGTTTTTCAAAGCCGGGGGACTCTCAACAACGGCTTCCCAGAATTCAGATCAAATCACAGAACACTTCTCAAAGTGAGTCCCAAAACAAAGCCTCACATCAGGGCTTATATAGCCTTCTCCTGGCTCAGAGAATGTAACAACCTTTTGGACCCACTGGCCAATCAAAAAGTATCAACTGAAAAACAAGCCTCCCACCCCAGTCTCCAGGTGCACTTTAGCCTAGGGGCAGGGAAGATCTCTAAATTTGCATTTCCATTACAGCTACTTACCCTCAGTTTGCCTCAATTTCTTCATCTGTAAAATGAACTTGCAAAACCACTCCAGGATCTGTGCCAAAAAAAGAAAATACAAAACATTACAACCCCAAAAGGGGTCACAGAGCTGGATATGACTGAAAATGACTAAACAACAATAACAACAACCACAGCCTTGACAAGAGTGCTTCTAGGTTAAGGGATTTGCCTAGAATCACATAGCAAGTATATCTCAGAAATGGTATTTGAACGCAAGTCTTCTTGGCACAGAGGCTAGCTCTCTATCCACAATTTTTCTCAGTATTTGTTGTATCAAACAAAGTGTTTCCACTAAAATGTTTTTTATAAATAAGATGTGACTTTAAAAATGATACTTAAATGGGTGTTCCCCTAATAAGGAGTTCACATTGTTTTGGAGGCCAAGGAGAGAGACAAATACACATACAAGTATACACAAAATAAGTACAAGGTGATTTGGTGGGGGAGGAGAGGTGGAGCATTAGAATTTGAGGAATCAGGAAAAGTTTCTTATATTAAGATCATGCTTAAGCTAAGCTTTGAAAGAAACCAAGTATTCTAAGGGAGAAAAGTAAGGAGGGATAGAGTGCATTCCAGGCATGTAGGTAGTAGAGGTGGGTACAACCTATGTAAAAGAATGTAGAGATAATATGAAAGTGTTGCGTGTGGAAAAGAGTAAAAAGGTCACTCTGACCCTGAACCTAAGACTACACAAAGAATACAAAATTAGCTAGGTTGGAGTCAGATTATGAGGAGCTTTCAATACCAAACAGGAGTTCATATTTAATCCTAGATGTAATAGGAAGACACAACATGGCACAGGGATATGTAGTTAATTTAGACTCAGAAAACCTCTGCCACTTGTAATCTCTTCAGCCTTGGGCAACTCACTTAACCCTAATTCTCTTTCCTCATCTAAAAAATGAGAGTATTGAATTAGCCTAGGAAAACTATCCTAAAGATATAAAAATGAACTATATTATAAAGTGGCAATCATTTAAGCTGTTTGGTACTGGCTAAGAAATAGAGTGGTGGATCAATGGAATAGATTATGTTCACAAGACTGTAGCAGCAAGTACCCCAAGCGTCCTCAGGGTTTGCTGCCACCACAGGTTCTTGGATCTGCTTTGATAAAGGAAAGCAACTCAAAATGGGTTAACAAGCTTACTTTAATCAGTCAAACATGTATCGTTTACCTCGTTCAGGGGAACAAGGTCAGCACCCCGAACTTCAAAGTATACAGGCAGAATTATCAAGAAGAAACAGATCAAGTAGACAGCTTTCCAAACTGTCCAGCCATTACATCCATACCAAATCAACATCTGGGTTTTTCAAAAGCGGGGGGGGCTCTGGACAACGGCTTCCCATAATCCAGATCAAATCACAGAACACTTCTCAAAGTGAGCCCCAAAAACAATGCTACACATCAGGGCTTATATAGCCTTCTCCTGGCTCAGAGAATGTAACAACCTTTTGGACCCACTGGCCAATCAAAAAGTATCAACTGAAAGACAAGCCTCCCACCCCAGGCTCCAGGTGCACTTTAGCCTAGGGGCAGGGAAGATCTTTAAATTTGCATTTCCATTACATTGACACAGTAGTAAATGAATATAGTAATTTACTGTTTGATAAACCCAAAGTCTCCAGCTTCTGGGAGAAGAACTCACTATTTGACAAAAGCTGCTGAGAAAACTGGAAAATCATATGGCAGAAACTAGGCATAGATGAACACTTCACACTAAGATAAGGTCAAAATGGGTACATGATTTAGAAATAAAGGGTGATACCATAAACAATTTAGGAGAGCAACGAATAATTTACTTTTCTATGTAAAGATCTACAGAGAAGGGAAGAATCTATGACCAAACAAGAAAGAGAACATTATGAAATGCGACATGGATAATTTTGATTACATTAATGTAAAAAATTTTTGCACAAATAAAACCAAGGCAACCAAGATTAGAAGGAAAGCAGAAAGCTGGTAAACAATTTTTACAGCAAGTATTCCTGATGAAGGCCTCATTTCTCAAATATGTAGAGAACTGAGTCAAATTTATAAGAATACAAGATATTCTCCAATTGATAAATGGTCAAAGGATTCAAACAAGCAGTTTTCAGATGAAGAAATTAAAGCTATATATAATCATGTAAAAAATGCTCCAAATCACTATTGAATACAGAAATGCAAATTAAAACAACTCTGGGGAACCACCTCATACATATCAGATTGACTGATATGACAGAAAAGGAAGATGATAAATGTTGGATAAGATGTGAGAAAATTGGGACATAGTTGGTGTCCCATAGTTGGTGGAGATGTAGTGGAGATCCAACCATTCTGGAGAGCAATTTGAAACTATGCCCAAAAGACAATCAAACTGTTCATACCCTTTTGTTGTGATTTAAACCCAAGGACACCAAAAACTGTTGTGGTGGGAGCTCTGCCCACCCAAAAACTGTTGGGGTTTCATGATGTGTTGTGGTGGAACCATCTCAAAGAATTCAGAGTCAGACCACCTCTAATTCAAGTATAGGCATTTATTGAGATTGACACCTCTCATGAAGTGGGCTAAGTTCCAATAGGAACCAGCAACTTCAGAGAAAGCAAGATGGATTTTTATAGGGTAAAGATGCTGATTAAACAATTAAAATTTATATAGGATACAGAATATGATTAATATTAAAAAGGCAGGAGGAGTTTGTTAAGGGATTAGGTAATGGAGGAGGGGTCCCATCTATGGTTTGGTGGTTCAACATTCTGGCCATGCTGTCCTCCAATTGGCCAGCTATTGTGGTCCTGTCTGGTCAAGATAGATAGTTAGATATTGTGGTCCTATCTTGGGCTAGATGGATGATGTGATTGTGATTGAATACAAGAACTTATTTTTTTCTGTGGGAATGGGTCTGGAGGCAGTGACTAGGTAGAGTTAGTAGCTGGTTTCCCATCACATGGACACACCTGCTGTTTCTGTGGCAACTAATAGTTCAAGGACACACCTGTTCCAGTGAGCAGTGAGGCAATATGAAGAAGTTAGGACATTGGTGGGGCTGGGAGGGACTAGATAGGTACAGTGGGGCCTATAATGAAGTTAGAATATTGGGGCCAAGGGGCAGGATTTATTTATTAGGATTCCATCACTTTGATCAAGTAATGTCACTATTAGGTCTGTATTCAAAAGAGATCATAAAAAGGAAAAAGGACCTACATGTTGAAAAATATTTATTGAAAAATATGTCTTTTTGTGGTGCCAAAGAATCAGAGATTTAAGGGAATACCCATCAATTGGATAATGGTTGAACAAGTTGTGGATATAATTGGATACTATTGTTCCATAAGAAATGATGAGCAAGTGGATTTCAGAAAAACCTGGAATGATTTACATGAATTGATGCTGAGTGAAGTGAGCAGAGCCATGAAAACATGGTACACAGTAACAGCAACATTGTGCAATGATCAACTTTTTTTCAGCAATACAATGATTCAAGGCAATTCCTAAAGACTCATGTTGGAAAATGTTATCCACACCCAGAGATATGGAGTCTGAAGGTAGTTTAAAGCATACTATTTTCACATTTCTGGTACTTTTTGGTGTTTTTTTTACTTTCCCTTTTGTTTTTTTTTCTTCTTCCATGACACAACTAATGTGAAAACATTTTTAACACAATTGTACATGTATAACCTAAAAAAAAAATACTATCAAAACAGTATAGAAAAAGGATTATCTGTGAATACAGCTTGATTTTTTAAAAAAAAGTATAACAAATCCAACATTGTTTTAAAAGACTAAAAAAAATATGAAAATGACAGTTGACTCAGTTCTGCCCTCACATAGCTAATAACAGGTAATAGCTAAATTATTAGACTTGGTGTGAGAAAAACACAGTTTAAAACATGACCTAGGTGTGTATCCTGGGCAAATTTTAACATTTCCAGATTCTCAGTTTCCTCATTGGTAAAATGGAGAGAATAATAGGATCTAACTATGAGTTATTATTATTATACTAAATATATAAACTTGGGCATTTCCATTCCCTAAGCCTCAGTTTTCTCATCTATTAAAGGAGGTCTTTGGACTAGATTACAGCTTACATCTCTTCTGAATCTACAAAACATATATACTTTCTGTGGTTGTATTATATCTTCGCTGTGGGGAAATTGCTCCTTTTGCACAAAAGAGACATTGCTGTTTTGTGTAGCTAGCAAAGGGGGCACAGAAGAGGCACAAGAACTTAGATTCTACTTATGGGTAACTCCAGTTCTTTTTAACTCACAAGGATTTTGAAAACTAAGTAAGTCTATTTTCCAGATCTTATTATATGGTTAAAATAACAAATTTGCCCCAAATTTAATTCATTTCTATTCAACAAACATTTAATAAATATCTATGGTATGCAAGATATTAGGGATACAATGAAAAAAAATGAAAATTTTCCTCAAGGTGCTTACAAAATCAAAAACTTGGCAAACGATAAATTCCAATTAATAGAGGAATTCATTCCCTCTCTTTGCACAAGGAATGTGCCCTCCCAAGCATAAAGGGGATATCAAACACATTAAATATTTTATGCACTTTGGGACTCATCTGTTTCATCTAATCTCAGTAATGGAGCTAATAATGGCCAGGTTCCAAAGAGTCACATAAACTGAAGGTACTTCCTAAAGAGTATTGTGGAACCCTTTATGAGAACTCAGCAGGTCTAGGATCCCACTGGTGTTCTTTATACTAGGTACAGGAAGATGACAGCCCTTAAAATCCAATGTTTTCTGTCAAAGCCACCACTCCAACCTTCAGGTTACTGATTACCTCACTTCCAGGCAGTCAGGTAACTAGTATTTATTAAGCTCCTACTCTGTGTCAGGCACTGTACTAAATGCTAGGGACACAAAGAAAGGTAAAAGACAGCCCCTGCTCTCAAGGAGCTCACGGTCAAATAAGAGAGACAACAAGCAAACAGTGATGTACAAAGACTATTGGTGTGGGACTCTCTTCCCATTGGTGGAAATCAATACCCTCAATGGAGCTGAATTGGGGAAAGCAAGAGAGGTCCAGGCTCTTCAGTCATTTAAGGATATTTTGGCCTTCAACCTTGAAAGGAAAGATCCTGAGGATTCTAACCTCTCTTCAGTGTCATGAAGAGAGAAAAACTCTGAGAAGAATCTGACTTGTAGAACTTGAATCATGTACTTATTCTCATCTTACGGTATTAGACTTTAGGGAATTTTCCTCAAGTAAGATCTGGGGGAATTTCTTCATTCTGTATTGTCATATACACACATACATACACACAATATATATATTTTATATATATTCTATACAAGATATATGTGTGTATATATACACACATATGTATATATGTACATGTATACACATAAAATATGTGTGTTCTAACATGTACTTTCTCTGATTTCTGTTTTGCTATTGATTTGGACAAATGGGTTTCTTTCCTATTTGCTATCAGTGTTCATTGTGGAACTGGGAAGTCAGACTTTGGATATAAAGCTTGAAATCCCATTTTCCCCCACTAAGAAATAGTAAGCAGGAGTTTAGCTTAAACCTCAAAGTTATATGCCCCAGACTAATAATGTTTAAGGGAGCAGATAGATGTAATTCTAACCTGGTACCCCTTTAATCTGAGAAGAGTAGAGTGGCAGCCACTAGCCACAGCCTCCCATTTTCCTTCCTGGCAGGAATCAAAGTCTCCCCTTGGAGAAGAATGGGGAGAGGAGATATTAGAGATATCTATTCTGGCCTCCATGTGGACCACACATATAAAATCCCATGTTACATGTGAGAGACAGTGTATATTACATACAAACAAGATATAAACAGGATCAATTAGAGATAACAGAGGAAAAGTGTGAGCATTAAAGGGGATCAAGAAATTCTAAAATATAGACTGAGTCACCTCTTCAATATTAACTCACAGGAAAGAGAATGGCTTATTGACCTTGTAGGTACTTATTAAATATTTGCAGACTTGAATCGAACCATGAAACCATTTGAAGTTTGAAATACAGTTTTCAGGTACATGTGTAAACATCTAATCTTTCTGGGTTCTGAGGCAGCAAGAGCGAAATGCAGCTTGGTTGAGAGATTTCAAGGGCTTTCTTCCAGATCAGACTTTCTCACAAAGTTTTGGCATTTATACATCTTCCTTAAGCCAGGAAGTGCCCAGGTGTATGTAACATTGTACAAAACTCCACATGAAAATGAATTGAACTTTTAAAGACCTCAAACTGTAGGATTAGGTTTTAATTTGGGAACAAATTTCAGACAGGTTCTCGTTTCTTTTGATCCAGTTTACCCACCCTTACTTTTTAGTAAGGAATGGAACTGAAGTCTGATTTTTAAATTCTCTGACACCCTGCTTGCTGAACTATCCACCCTGTCTTAATGCCCTGCTCTTTTGTTCCACATAAGGACTTGAAACACACCTGAGAACATCCAGTTGAGATGGTGAGTTGCCAAGTCATTCAGAAATGTGATCTCTGGGTAGTTATGGTAGAAGGTCAGTAACACCCAGCTTGGGAGCTATCATGTGTAAAGAGAGAAAAATATTGTCACACAATTCTTATCAGGTCATCTTTTAATAAGGCTTTTTCTTATTTAGTTCTGATTTTATTTCTTGATTTTTCTGGAAAAATGCTGCAGTTATGTTGCTCCTACCGCCAAAAATCTGCACTTAATTGGGCACATAAAAAAATAGCAGACAGGAAGTCTATTTCCTCACAGAGAGATATTGTGGTTTATGGACTCAGCTTGAGTACTGCAAAGTCAGTGCATTATTTTTTTTTTCATGCTGTCCTGTTTGAGATATACTTGGCAAAAATCAAACTCATTTGGGTGCCAGTCCAGAATGTATACCAACCCAGGAATAGGGAACTAATTCCAATCTTAGCTAAATCTGAGTTTTCATTTTGGACCAAGTCTTCAGTTTTTGTCTTATCTTAGGTTTTACTGTAACAGGATATTTACTATATTGTGAATATATTTTAAAATGTGTGGATATTTGCAAGAAAGAAAGACTCATGACCTTCCACAAATAGGGGTACACATGAATACTATTGATTCTGGGAAAGCATTTAAGTTAAGCATATAACCAGTTCATCCTTCATTCCCCAACTTCTTACTGGTAGGAGTCAGTTTTCTAAAACCTAAAGTATTATAAATAAATTATAATTTCAGTTATTCTACTACAGTCCTTTTCACTCCATCACAGGCTCATCCTCCTTCAGTTTATGCTTCCTTAATAACAATTAGAATCTGAACATAACAATCACAGAATATTAACACTGACAGTGGTTTGAATACTTTCATTTTGCCTCATATTTGAGTATGAGAACTCCTTTTTAACATAAAAAATTCATAGATTTCTGCATAGAGATAAATTTATCATAAGCATTCATTGTGAAAATACAAAAAATTACTATGAATTCAATAGTGCTTTTAAATGAATATAGATATGTATGTATGTATATATATTTTAAGTACCTAGTGGATGGTCTTAGAGTCAACAAGACCTAGGTCAAATCCAGTTCTGACAATTATTAGCTTTGTGACTCTGTGACAGCCACTATTATCCTCTATGTACTTCAGAAAACTCTCTAGAACTTATCTGAAATCATAGATAGGGTGCAACCTCAACTGATAGAAGCAACACCTACATTGGAATTTCCCTAGGCTGACAAAATCACCACCCTTTGAATATATTTATGTATATATTTTTTTCCATAACAATATGTATATTCGAAGAATTCAAAGATCTCCATTTCTCAGTCTTGTCTCTAATTTCCTGGTTGGATCTTCAAAGTGTAGACCATGTAGATAGAGAGAGAGAGAGAGAGAGAGAGAGAGAGAGAGAGAGAGAGAGAGAGAGAGAGATGGATAGATACCTCTATATATACATACACAGATATATCCACATATATACATAACACATATATCACTGTGGCTGGAAGTTTCTTCAGTTGAGAATCAATTCTTCTTTTCTTGGGTCTATGAAGTGCAGAAAAATCATATATATTCCTTAAGATTTTAATCATTTGAGTTTTGTATGGGAGAATTGCAATTGAATTATTTTGGGGGTACTGTGTACAGCTAGCCCACACAGACAAATTGAAGTGAACCTGCCTGACTTGTACATTTCTGACTCTCTAATTAGCTGCATTTGCCTGCTACCCAGGATTATGTGTAGGGTGGGGGGTTGTTTATTTTCATTTGCCTAATTTACATAAGGTACTTGGTCTTTTCTGGGAGCAAACTGAGGAATAATGAGATGTTTTGGCAGCCCCAGGACAGCTAGGGTGTGGTTCTTAGGATGAGGAACTAGTCCAATCCTTCCTTGAGGGTGATTTAGAGGCTAAGGAGTCAGGGGTTAGTAATAATCCATCTGCATCCCCACCCCTGAATCCCTCAAATTTTCCCAACAAAGGCCATTTGATCCCTTTCACCCTCACCTGCTCTGCCCACTCCATTTCCAACATATTTGTAGTTTACCCAGGAATTCAGATTCTGGAATTTTTCTGGTCCTAGACAGAGGAAATAGAAGGACCAGGGCTCCATAGATCCCAGGTTCACTCTCAGCTCAGATTTGCTGCTAATGCTGTTGCTGCTGCTTTTAATCCCACTCTGATATTATACTCTGTTGCTTACACCTGGGTCCAGATGCAGACAAGCAGAGATTATCCTGAATATGGGGCCAATTACCATGACCTGAAGCAGAGTAACTAAATGGAAGGAATTCATCAATTTCTACAGTTTTGGAAGTGGAAGGGACCTTAAAAATAATTTATTCTAATCCCTTTCTTTAAATTTTTTTTTTTTGCTTTTTTGGAGGGGGGAAGACAGGGCAATTGGGGCTAAGTGACTTGCCCAAGGTCACATGGTTAGTAAGTGTTAAGTTTCTGAGGCCATATTTGAACTGGGTCCTCCTGACTCCAGAGTTGGTGCTCTATTGGCTGACCACCAAGTTGTAATGGCAAGCAAGGAAGTACTTAGCACGTTGTTTCATCTACTTAAGTATTTAGCACCTTGTTCAAGTTCAAGTGTCTTTGATTATGTCAAGTCTTTGTTAAGAAACAGAACCTGTGGGGGTGGCTGGATGGTGAAGTGTGTAGAGCACCAGCCCTGGAGTCAGGAGGATCTGAGTTCAAATCTGGCCTCAGACACTTAACACTTACTAGCCATGTGACCTTGGGAAAGTCACTTAACCCTAATTGCCCCTCCAAAAAAAACTCCCAAACAAACAAAAAAAGAAACAGAACCTTTGAATCCCACAGTGGGAGAACTTGCTGATGCAACAGGAAGGGGTAGAACAGGGAGGGTCTAATGACCATATAAAAAGTAGAAGCACAGGCTGGGATAGAGCAGAACTGAGAAGAAAACACTTGTGGTGGCAGAGTTGAGAAGGAAAAAAATTGTGGTATCTGGGCATTCTGTTTGTCTGCTCTGTCTGTGTTGATTTGTGTTTGTAATACTTTGTACAGAAGCCCTGGGACCTTACTGGAAGCCCTAAAAGAGGATTTTCTTGTTGTCTGTTTACAAGACGGACGTTCTCAGACTTTGTTTGTGGGTCTGTGTTGATTTCACAGGCAGAAAGTGAATTGATGATGGTGCCAGCAATGTGTATGAATATTGTTTTGGCTCTGTTAAGCTTTGTCTTTCCAGAAACAGAACCTGTGAAGGACTCGAGGTGGACTAGACACTGTGAGCTTCAATATGGAATGGGAACTGGACGAGGAAGTGGAGGAAGAGCTGAGAGCTTCTTACCTTTGAATACAGGTGACAGGTAGATTCAGGCAGGAGCTGGGACCATGGAAGAAGAACTATGGAATCTGAGAGCCAGCCTCCAGCCAAGAAGAAAAGACCTCTTCTTCCATACTTAATGCTCACTGAGAAGATCATGATTTACCTAGGGGTGGCAAACTTTGAAATTTGTAGTTTGTATCCCTTAAGGAGGCTTGCTCCTTAAGGATGATTGAGTTAAGGACTTAATGAATGATACCTTTTGCTTAAAACTATATGGCCACTTTGGTGAAAACTATGTGGCCACTTTAGTGATAAGTTGTTATGCTATAACATTATGAATGCTGTACTTTGGTTTCTGTGAACGTTTTGCTTTAATTTACTGCTGAATAAATAGGGAGTTTACTATACTACATGATCTAAGGTTAGAGCTGTCCAGAGCAGCATTCCTCTGGAAAGCTGCTAGTGCTTGGCTTTACACTAGCCACTCCCAATCCCTTTCTTTTAAAGATGAAAAAAGTGAAGCCTCCTAGAGCAATTAAGTTATTTGTTTAATCTCACACTGATAGTGTAAGGTAGTTTACCCATATGTGAAATGAGGAGTGGTTACTGACATAGTACCAGTGGTTGCACCTATGATAAAACTCTCCCTTTCACTAGCTGGTCCAGACAGCTAAGAACTATGAGAAGTCCTAGATACCAGTTTCTGACTGCATCCTTTTGTAGGAAAGGAAGATGCCTACAGACTAGTGATTAGAACTCTCCTCTTACAGACCAACCTATAATCTAATCTCTTTTAAAAATTAATTTATTTTAAACAGAAATATTAAAACTTAGTATCAATTAGGTCCTATTAAGACTTAGGCCCTCCTAGTAGTTAACCTACCTCCCCCCCCCCCCCCCCAAGATCCCTACCTTGTACTCTCCCCTTTCCCCTTTCCCCCTTATCCTCTTGTTTCTATCTGAATTTAGAAGACTTGTATGACCTTCAATATATATATATATATATATATATATATAT
>NW_027185877.1:13910489-13971356 GCF_028583685.1 Petaurus breviceps papuanus | reverse complement strand
ATATATATATATATATATATATATATATATATTATTCTCTCTTTATCCCATTCCTGTTCTAGATACCCTTCTATATACCCTCTTATCCTATTCCTTCATCCTCTTATTTCTTTATATATTTAGAAGACTTTTATCCCCTTCTAAATGAATATATTGATCTCTCTTTAACCCAGATCTGACATGAGTAGGGTCTCTCTAAAAATCCCTCCCTTATCCCCTATAATCTAGTGTTAACCCCTCTGTCTCCCTCATCCCACACCTAGGTATAGTATAGAGTTATCCAATTATTTATTTCCTCAGTCAGGACTCCTAAACTATTTACATAAAACTAAAATTTTTGAGATGTGTTATGGGTCACAAGAAGGGTTAACATTAATTCTGGAAGATATTTGGAAGGTTGGTGGTCCTGAATGTGCAGGATGATAATGGGCTTCTCTTCCCTGGCACCTATCCTCAGGGAGCTTCTAGTTGTTACTGATCAAGTATATCAGGAGGTTGAGGTATTTTGCCACCGTGGCCCTCCTGATCTTCCTGTACCCACTCCACCCTTTTGGAATAAAGGTATATGAAGTAGTGGTCAGAAATGTCCTCTCCCAGATCACCCTATAGTCTAGACTTGACAATTATGCCTTCCCCAAAACTAATGGGAAGTAGAGTAGAATTACATGGATTAGGAAAAAGTGCTATTGCTGATAAATGCAGCATTTAAAAGCCTCATCTAGTGGGAACAAGTCCTTGTTGTGATGTTCCATCATGCAGTTTGATGTTCTGGGATATTAGTTTCCATACAACATATCTCAGATCCTGGAGGGACCCAGTGAGGAGCACAGAATTACTGCAAGAGTACATGAGTCTATATGCATGTTAAACAATCATTTTCTCTTTTCTTTAGGTGCTATATGAGTAAATTTGCAAATGTATCTGAGAAAATAATATATTTCATAATATAATATTATTTTTCATATATATATATTATGATTAATAGAATACAAGTTCAAATGGTCATCTTCAGTCAGTGGATATTACTAGCAAATCTGCTACCATATGGAAAGGTCTTTGAAATGTTTTATATTAAAAGAGGTCATCATATGTAAAAGAATTGGGAATTATTAACCTAGAGTACTTTCCATAGGTCTTCAAGTGTAGGCTCACCCACAACTGAACCAGAGGATTCCATTCTTTACTTGGTTTGACACTGCATATGGCCTGTGCTCTTACAGAACCGCAAGTATGAACACTTTCACAGGGGCTGTAGAGGGGGCAGAGAACTCATTCAGTGATGATAATGAATATCTATCAGCAGCAGCTAATTGACTCCTTTGCCCAGAAATGCATGGCTGCCCTAATTAAGAATTTTTTCTCCCCTCAAAAAGATTTCATTATTGGAAGGTGTGCTAAACTTTCCCTTCCACCTATGGTATCTCTTTGGGTTGCATAAATAGAGGCACTATCATTCTGTTATGACAGTCCAGTGGTAGAACAGTAGAGAATGTGAAAGTATAATAAATAAACAAGTTGGTAAGCCAGGTTTTCTGGTGGTCTCAGGTCTGGAAATTAGTATATCTCAATAAGCAAGGTTCCAACAGAAGACCCAACTGGGAAATTTCCATGACTTCTACTAGCATTTACTCTTCTATCCTCTTGGGTAGAAATCTTTAGATTTCAGCATCAATTTGCCCAGGGCCAGGGTTCTGTTTTGATGGTAGTGGATGCCCTCACCAAAAAGGTATACTTCCTCCCTTTCCAGAGCAAGGGAAGCCCTATTCTCATCTTCCCACCCCACAGCCAGTCTCTTCTTGAAGATCTTTTACCTTCACACATTATTTGATCATGTAACTTCAGATCCCTGGCTGTAATTTATCACTTTTTGACCATTCCAGTCTTACTCTTTAAGTCAAAATGACCTATGTAAGATAAAGATAATGTATCAGCAATGCAATATTCACAATGCCTATGGAAATTACAGATATGCTGATATAATTATCCATCACAAAATATATCAGGCTTGCTATATGGGGGAATAAGCTAGAAAATTTATTAAAATACCAAAAGACTGAGTCCCAAAACCAGAAAGTCAAAGCCATCAGAGTAGTTATGAAATTGGCACAGGTAGATAAAGTAGAAAGCACCCACATTCTCAAGCCTTTAAAACAGAACAGGCTACCTCAGGCAAAGGTCCTCCTCTCCCCACTCACAGCAGCCACCCAGCGTCCAGGAAGCGTGCTCCCAGCAGCTCCGGCCCCTGGCAGTCCTCAGCAGGAGTCCTTAGCAGAAATTCTGGCTGACTCAAAAAGGGCTTCACGCTGCCACTGCCACTGCCTCTGCTGCTGCCGCCGCGGTCGCCACCACTGCTAGCCACCGCAGGAACTCTAGCTTGGCTTCCGCTTCTTCTTGCTCCGCCCTTTCCTGCTACGTCAGCAAGTCCTATGGGGCATGGAAGATCTTTAAATCCCATAACCCTTACAGATGGGGACTATTTTATTTTTGTCTCAGTATCCCCAATACCTTTCATGGTGCTTTGGCATTTAATATTTACTGAATCAAAGAATTAAATCCTCTATCACATACTACCACAATTCTGAGATATAGACTAGTCAGAAGACTGTACCATTCAGTAGCATCTTAACTGCTAAGTGTCCTGCCAGTAGTACAACTGGATTTTATTATTACCTACACTGGTATTTTGCTTTAAATACTGCATATTTTCTCCCAGAAACCACCTTTCTATCTGAGCATTGTACTTCCTTATGGTTAGTTTCTACATAACTGTTCTCCAGTCAGTACATTATCTGGAAGCGTTGGATGCCCAAACTTGAAAGCCAACTTGGACGCCAATAAAGTCATTTATAGGTCAGCCACAAAATACCTCCAGATTTTTAGTAAGATTCTAAACATAGGGAAACAGTGTGATTATCTATGAAGCAACTCAAATCTGACCAAACCTCTAGAAACTACAGAAGTTAACCAGCTCTTTTGTAATAACACTGGCAATAACTCCAGCAAGATTTCAATTGACACTCCTTGCAACAATGAGGATAGACCCCATGTCTCACGAGTTCCTGATCTGAAAAGTCCATAAGGACCCAGTAATTAATATGCTCATCCAGACTCTACTCTAGTATCTTAGTTGCTAGGTGTTCTGCAAGTAGTACAACTGCCTTTTGTTATTACCCACAATGGTATTTTGCTTTAAAAACTGCACATTTTCTTCTAGAAACCACCTTTCTATCTGAGCATTGCAAACTTCCTTATGGCTAGAGGAGTTTTTAGTCAAGACAAGTCTTCAACAAGGAATCTTGGGATAAAAATCATTGGTTGGCAGTGGGGGGTGGGAAGGAGGCAATGATGGTGCAGAGTCTAGTGGAAGTAGGAAGCAAAGGGCAAAGTAAGAGGAAAATCCAACTTGCAAAGAGCAGTTACACATCAAGAGAGTGGGCTGCTCTTTCCTAGAGAGTCCTACTCTCAGTATCCCTGGGATTATGGGGAAAAGAATGCCTTAGAATTGGTTAATCATCTAGCAAGCCTTTATTAGGTGTCCAGTATATGCTAATATCATTCTAAGAGCTAGGAATACAAAAACAACAAAGAAACAATCCCTGCCCTAGAAGAGTTTCCATCTTATAAATGTAGACAAGATATGAGTGAAACCAGAGATTGAATAATGTGGGCTGAAATGTGTGTTGAAAAATGCCCTGGATCATTATTGATTAAGGAAATGCAAATCAGGGGTGGCTAGGTGGCACAGTAAATAGAGCACTGGACATGGAGTCAGGAGGACCCTGAGTTCAAATCTGATCTCAGACATTTAACACTTACTTGCCCAAGGTCACTTAACTGAATTAACCCCAATTGCCCTGCCCTCCCCCTCCAAAAAACTAAACAAAACAAAAAAGAAATGCAAATCAAAACAATCTTGAGATATTATCTTATACCTACCTGATCATTTTGGAGAGCAGTCTGGAATTATGACCAAAGAATTATTAAGCTTCCTATACCCTTTGGCCCAGCAATATCACTACTAGGTCTATTTTCAAAGTTGGTAAGAGAAAAAGGAAAAGAACCTATATATTCTAAAATGTTTGTAGCAGCTTTTTTTGTGGTGGCAAAGAACTGGAAATTGCAGGGATGTCCATCAATTGGGGATGGCTGAACAAGTTGTGGTATATGATTGTCATAGAATACTACTGTGTTGTGAGAAATGATGATTTCAGTAATCTTAGAAAAACACGGAAAGCTTTGCATGAAAAGAGAACAATGTGTAGAGTAACAGCAATGTTGTTCTAAGAGCAACTTTGAGCAAATAAATTATTTTGACTATTATAAATACTGAAATCAACTACAAAAGACATAAGAAGAAAGAAGTTTTCTGTATCCAGAGAAAGAACTCATAAGAAGTATGTATAGAATAATTTTACACATATACAAACACACATACATATATTACATATATGCATATATATACATATATAAGTATACCTATTTGTGTCTAATGGTAGCCATCTCTAGGGTCGGGGGAAGGAAAAAAGGAATTTACATGATAACTTTATTATATATTTTAAAAGAATAAGAAGTTGTAAATAATTGATTTGCAGTTTCATGTACAATCATCTTTTTTATTATACTGTGTTATGAAATGCTTATTTTATTATACAAATTAAAAACAAAATGAAACTTTAAAAAAAGATAATGAAAGGAAAAAAAGAAAGTATGCCAATTATTTATGAATTTTAGGCATAGACATCTCCCCCAAAGAAATTTATTTTCCCAAAAGTCAAATAGTATAAGCCTGTTTCAATGCAAAAAAGAACAATATGAACATTTCTATTAGTAGCAATCTAGTGATTCTGTATTTTCACGTTAAACTTAATATCAGTGCTTCTACAGGTCTCAGTAATACAGACAGTATCAATATCAATATATCATAGACATCAGTATATACAGAATTTCAGTAACACAAAATGTATCAGTATTTAGTAGCCAAACAATCAACAAATAAAGAGTTTGCAAAATTACACCACTAGAATTTATTTGTGATGGATCACATACCAGAAAAATATTGACCATAGATTTATAGCCTAATTATTATTATTATTTTTTTTTTGCCAAATATCTCTAGTATCTTTTGGTCAAGATACTAGAATCTTGAAAGTTCTGGGCAGAGAATCTCTTTTAGAAGTCTCTACAAAAGCAAAGGGTCCAATTTTATTCTGGTCAAAGCCCTACAAGTAACACCAGCTACCCTTTCCCATACTTCCTGAAAGTCAAATATATACTTTCCCTAGGCTTTTCTGGTACCCTTAAAGGAATGTGTTTTCTAGGCTCTCTGTAAATGACTCCAGCCCCCACCAATTATATTCCTAAAAGTGGTGGGGCCATTCTCTATACCAAAGTTCCCTTTAACTACTGACAGTGAGATGAACTTTTATGAAAGAATATTTACTTAAAAAATAAAATAATAAATATACAAACAGCTTGGCTCAGTTCCTTTATAGCATAGTCCTAGCTCCAAGTCTAAAAGTTACTTTGATCTTAAGTATTAAATTCCCTGTTTTCTCTTGGACTTCCCTACTGCTGCATTCCACCTGGAATCCTGGCTCCAAGGTCATCATTGCTCACACTGCCAGATCTGATAGAGATTACTACTAGCACTCAAAACTAAGAAAGAAACAAAAGAGAGCAAGACAAGTATCCCAGATATGAGGGTCCAAAACGTGAGAAGAAGGTATCCATTAGTCTACTATCCTGTGTGGTCCCTACATACCAAGATTTCTTAGCAGAACTCTGCTACCAGTAGAGAGATCTTAACAATGAACTATCATTGTAGCATGTTCAAAATATGTGTACACACACACACAAGCACAAGCACATGCACTTGCTCAAAAATTTTTAAGAGGAAAGGCATTTCAGTAAAAACTTTGTACAAAAGAAAAGTTGTGCTTGAACTGAGTCTTTAAGGAAACAAGTAATTGATGAAGATGAAGAGAGACTGAGTCCTGAACATGGTGGATATTCAGTGAAAAAGCACAGAGATGAAAGATGTAGATTAACATATGAAAAACAAAAAAAATGCCAGTTTAGTTGGAATGTAGAGTGTGAGAGGGCGAATAATGTATACTAAGCCTGGAAAAATTTGTTGGTACTATATTTTGAATGGTTTTAAATGCCAGCTAAGTTGATATTTTATCCTAGTTTAGTACTGTTAGTCTAAGGCCAGAACCTGGCAAACCTTAGCTCATCTATCCTTTACCTGTCCTCATGGTTTGCCCTGGCTTCATTGCTCTGGAATTGACTGTCTTTTCATCAGGGGAACTAGGTTCTCCTGTGCTTTAACCTAATTCCTACCTCATATTCAAGAGGAGCAAATTATTTTGAGTGCAAATAAAAGAAAACTACACCAGCCAAGATTAAGTAGTACTTTTGAGATTCTATCTAGCTGTAGTTCCTGATTAATCAACCAACAAGCAATTATTAACTGCCCACTATTTGCCAAACAACGGACTGTGCACTAGGAAAACAAATAGAAAAGCCTTTTTCCTTATTTGTTTTAATTTTTGTTTCTAACTCTGTCTTCCTGAGAGCAAAAAGATTCTATTGATTAGTAAGAGATCTGGTTCCCAACCTGCAGTCATTAATAAGCAGTTACTGCACTATTTTGCATATAATTTACTAAACTGATTGTTTTGGGATGTACCAGCTAAATAAGAATGTATAACCCTTACATCCTAGGTTTCCTCCAATACAAAGGGTCACATTATACTTTAGGAGAAGTTCTCAGTTTTCTGGCTCATTGACTTACTCAGTAAATCTGTACAGGTGACAATTTCAATTTCACCTCACCCTTTTACCCTACCAGGGTGTATACATCAGCCCCTCCTTGCAAGCACATAGATTCTCAAGGTTCAAGTATGAGCTGGTTTATTTATTGATCAAGGGAAATAAATAGAACTTATATAAGAATTAAATGAAAATAACAAATAACAATGAGGTCAATGTGATCTTTTTCAACCACATTATTGCCCTGGGTAGGAAAAGAGTTCCTGAGGTTTGCTCTTACCTATCAACACATTTCCACAGCTTCTCTGTGTAGCATCATTTTTCATGCAGTTCTTGTCTATAATAACTTTCATCAGATTTTGCCATCCCCACCGTAACTTCCTTTCTGAGTTCTTTCCTTCTACTCATTTGTCTATGGCTAATACCCACTCTTAGCTCCCAAGAGAAGTTGGTCATTCCCTTTCCCAGGGAATCAGTCCCTCTGTCTCCAAATTCCCTGTCTGTGACACAGCTCAAAAATACAATCATACCTTTCACTATTTCTGAAGCCTTCTCCTGTATTGTTATTCCTAGGTCCCCATGTCTCACATCTGAGAAGTCTTCTAAGGGTCAGAAACAATCCTACCTTTGCAACTCAAAAGTAGGCCTCTCTTCTCAATTCCATTTGGTTAGCATAACTTTCAGTCTAATAGCATATCTCCTCCAATAACTTATCTGTGCACCTCCTACCCATGTCAGTGCCAAACATGGATCTTAATGATTGGAGGAACACACCAGTTTCTGCCCCATTGTCCCCATAATTTCACCACGAGCAATTGAGGGAGAAAATTACTCAAATAACCTAAGCCTGCTTCCCAGACTATCTAAAAGGGGGAAGATCATCCTTTGCCCTCTTTATCTTCCTCCTTGAAATGTACTTAAGAAGATGGCAGAGTAAAAGCAAGGACTTGATTGAGGTCTCACCCAAACCCCTCCAACTACCTGGAAAAAAATGACTCAAAATCAATTCTAGAGCTACAGAACCCATAAAATTACAGAGTGAAACAAATCTCTAGCCCAAGACAACCTAGAAGGATGACAGGAAGGGTAAATTTCACCAGGCTGGGAGTGGAGCACAGTTTGGCATGGGCCACGCTGGCAAAGACAGGGCTAGAGCAGGCCTCAGGGGACTGGATCACTGGCTGCTGTGGCTGTTTCTAGACTTCTCAACCCACAAAAGCCAGAGACAGTGTACAAGGTCAATGAGAAAACTCTGTGGGACCTGGGTGAAAGAGAAACATGGTCTGACTGGGGTCTAGCCCCAGCCCAGGGAGGTGGCAGTGGTGGCAATGGCTGCTTTTAGTGCTCTGGGCCCACAAATAGTGGGGGATGAAGTGAATGATACAAAACCCCTGAAGCCTGGGACAGTATACCCACCCTCACTATCACCCCCACTGGAAGGAAAGTCTTACCTTGACAAAGAGTTAGAAAGTCAAGTATTTGGCTAGGAAGATGAGCAAAAAGCATAAAAAAACTCAGACTATATAGAATCTTACTTTGGTGACAAAGAAGATCAAAATATGCAACCAGAAGAAGACAACAAAGTCAAAGCTCCTGCATCCAAAGCATCCAAGAAAAATGTGAATTGGTCTCAGGCCATGGAAGAACTCAAAAAGGATTTTGAAAATCAAGTAAGAGAAGTAAAGGAAAAATTAGGAAGAGAAATGAAAATGGTGCAAGAAAATCATGAAAAAAAGTCAACAGCTTGTTAAAGGAGACCCAAAAAATCCTGAAGAAAAATCACCTTAAAAAATGGACTAACCCAAAAGGCAAAGGAGGTCCAAAATATCAGTGAGGAAAAGAATGCTTTAAAATGCAGAACTGGCCAAATGGAAAAGGAGGTCCAAAAGCTCAATGAAGAATATAATTTCTTCAAAATTAGAATGGAGCAAATGGAAACTAATGACTTTATGAGAAATCAAGAAAATATAAAACAGAACCAAAAAATGAAAAAAGAAGACAATGAGAAATATTTGTAATGGCAAACAAAATAGGATTTTTTGCTGTTTTTCTCCATTGAGTTTTAGCTAATCAAGTGCTTTTGGGGCTCACTTTTGGTTGTATCAAGAGTTTTTGATTAGAAACAGTAGATATAGTATTGCCCTTAATAGGCCTAAGGGAATTTGAAGATCTCCCCAGCCCTTAATAGGCTGAATGTAATTTCATGGGAGCTCACAGTGGGAGGAGGTGGCTGGAAGAGTGGAGCAGGAAGGAGAGGAGCAGAGAAAAGCCTAAGCAGAGTTGAGAGAGGGCAGAGCTGAGAGACAGAATGTTTGTGATGTTGGCACTCTGTTGATCTATGCTGATTTCTCAGACAGAAGCCCTTTCTCTTGTTCTGTATTCATTTCTGAGACAGAAAGTAAATTGAGATGATAGTGCTAGTAATGTGTATAAATATTGCTCTAACCCTCTTAAGCTTTGTTTTCCTAAAAACAGAAACCGTGAATGTAGTTGGAGTGTATATATACACACACACACACACACACACACACACACACACATACACACATACATATATATGAATAAATATATATGTAAATATACATGATAGATTAGATAGATAGATAGATAGATAGATAGATAGATAGATAGATAGATAGATAGATAGATAGATGGAGGGCACAAGGGAAGTTGAATATAAAGGAATGATATCTAAAAATAAAATTAAGGGGTAAGAGAGGAATATATTGTAAGAAGGAGGAAGGGAGAGATAGAACAGGGGTAAATTATTTCACTTATGTGAGGCAAGAAAAAGGTTTCACAATGGAGGGGAAGAAGGACGAGGTGAGAAGGAATCAATGAACTTTACTCTCATTGGATTTGGTTTAAGGAGGGAATAATATACACACTCAATTGAGTATCCTACCCTACAGGAAAGTAAGGGGAAGGGGATCAGAGGGTGGGATGATGATAGAAAGGAAGACCTATTGGGGGAGGGACTAGTTAGAAACAAACATTTTTGAAAAGGATCAGTGTCAAAGAAGAAAATAGAACAAGTGGGGGGTGGAATAGAATGGAGGGAAATATAGTTCACAACACGACTATTATGGAAGTGTTTTGTATAATTATACATCTATAACCAATATTCAATTGCTTTCCTTCTCAATGAGGCGGGGTGGGGGGGGGAAGAAGGGAGAGAATTTGGAACTCAAAGTTTTAAAGTTTTAAAAACAAGTGTTAAAAATTGTTTTTGCATGCAACTGGGAAATAAGATATACAAGCAATGGGGTATAGACATCTCTCTTGCTTTACACAAAAGTAAGTGGGAAGGGAATAAGAGGGGGGTGATAAAAGGGAGGACAGACTGGGAGATGGGGTAATCTGAATACATGACATCTCAGCATGCGGGAGGAGAGGGGAGAGATGGGGAGAAAATTTGGAACTCAAAATCTTATAGAAATGAATGTTGAAAACTAAAAATAAATAAATACTTAAAAAAGAGAAATGTGCTTAATCCTTTTTGCTTCTTTTTCCTCTTTGGTAAACCAACAAGATTCCAGAGTCTGCCAATGATAGTCATTTGTAACCCCTTCCTTCAGTGTGACCTTCCTCCAACAAGTCCCTCTGACATTTAATTCAATTCTCTTGAACAAGTATTTATGAAATATCTTTCACAAAGTATACATTGTGCTAGGTGTTGGGGATTAAAGGTGCTTCATTTTGGGAGGAGAAATAAGATGAATACACATGTAAAGGATGCCCTTTTAATATTTTGATAGTTTTTCTAATTTAAAGGGGAAAAACCAAAGTCAAATATGAAACCTGTATATTTTTTTGGGGGGGGCATGGAGGATTGAGAATATAACCTTCAGAAACAGGGAACCTAGTCAGGGAAATGAAGACAACAGTTCACAACATTTAATTTACATATAACCAGCAGGAGAACTTTGTAATTGAAAGTTGAGGAACTGAGGGGCGGAGCCAAGATGGCAGAGTAGAAGCAGAACCTCCCCACTGCTCCTGCTTCCACCTTCCCCAATCCATGTAAAAAGGGGACTCTGAAAAAACTTTGGAGCTGCAGAACCCACAAAATGACACAGAGAAGCTAACCTCCCACTGAGGACAGCCCAGCAGGCCAGCAGGAATCGGCCAGCGCAGAGATCTGGGAGCTGAGCCCAGCCCCATGCTGAGGATGAGCCCATTGAGCCCAGCCCCATGCCCTGGATGGAGGGACTCCAGATCAGCAGCAGCTGTGGCCATTTCCAGATTTATCAACACACAGATGTGAAGGACAAAGTGAGTGGTCAGTGCAGTCTGGACTTTGGGACCAGTAAGTGGGAGTGTGTGGCTTTTGCTGCCAGGGTGAGAAGCTGCTGAGATGTAGGCACAGCCAGCCAGTGTCACGTGGCAGCTTCAGCTCCTGGCCTGCAGAGTGTAGGGGGACCAAGCACCAGTCTGAGGGATAATTGATCTTGCTTTAACCTGTTTGGATCTGGATCGCTGTCTAGGGTGGAGGTCCTGAGGTGTATGTCAAGCTTTCCAGAGCATGTGGAGACCTCAGAGAGTGTACCCATCTAATACCTCCGGCAAGTGAGAAAACCCCAGTGTTTGGGATGAAAGCTCCCTTGTCTGGTGGCAGAGTCCTACTGTGGCAAAAAGCCCAGGGATCAAGTGACTGAGGGGCAACATGACCAGGCAAAGGAAACAAAGCAGACAGAAGATTCCAACATTAGACTCCTATTTGGGGGACAAAAAGGAGGAAAGCATGGAACAGGAGGAAGACAGTGAAGTCAGAACTCCTGCACCAAAAGCTTCAAAGGAAAATACGAGCTGGTTACAGGCCATAGAGGACCTCAAGAAGCAGATAAGAGAAGTGGAGGAAAAATTGGGAAGAGAAATGAGAACAATGCAAGAAAATTATGAAATGAGAGTCAATAGCCTGACTGAGGAAAATAACACTTTAAAAAACAGACTGACTCAAATGGCAAAAGAGGCCCAAAAAGGCCTGAGGAGAAGAATGCCTTAAAAAGTCGAATTTGCCAGATGATAAAAGAACCTCAAAAGCCCAATGAGGAGAATCATGACTTCAGAATTAGACTGGAGCAAATGGAAGCTAATGACTTTATGAGAAATCAAGATGCTGTTAACCACATCCAAACAAATGAAAGAATAGAAGGCAATGTGAAATATCTCCTGGGAAAAACCACTGACCTGGAAAATAGATCCAGGAGAGATAATTTAAAATTATTGGACTACCTGAAAGGCACGATCAAAGTAAGAACCTAGAAATCATCTTCCAGGAAGTTCTCAAAGAAAACTGCCCTGATGTTTTAGAACCAGAGGGCAAAATAGAGGTTGAAAGAATCCACCAATCACCTCCTGAAAAAGATCCCAAAAAGAAAACTCCTAGGAATATTATAGCCAGGTTCTGGAATTCCCAGATTAAGGAGAGAATATTACAAGCAGCCAGGAAGAAACAATTTGAATATTGTGGAAACACAATCAAGATAACACAGGATCTGGCAGCTCCTACACTGAGGGATCGAGGGGCTTGGAATATGATATTCCGGAAGTCAATTAATACCAAGGGTCACCTACCCAGCAAAACTGAGTATCATGTTCAAGGGAAAAATATGGTCATTCAGTGGAATAGAGAACTTTCAAGCATTCTTGCTGAAAAAACCAGAGTTGAACAGAAAATTTGACATTCAGGTACAAGAAGCAAGAGAAGCATGAGAAGGTAAACAGGGAAAAGAAATTATAAGGAACTTATCAAAGTTGAACTATTAACATTCCTACATGGAAAAACAATAATTGTAACTTATGAAACTTTTCTCAGTAAATGAAGGGAATAGAAATGTGTGTGTGTGTGTGTGTGTGTGTGTGTATGAGGGTATATGGGCATATGAATACATATGTGAATGTGTGTATATATATGTTTATAGGTATACATAGATAGAGGGCACAGGACCAATTTAACAGGAAGGGATAATACTTAAAAGGTGAAATTAAAAGGTGAGAGAGGAATATAATGAGAGTAGATGGGGAGAGACAGAATGGGGTTAACTATCTCATACAGAAGAGGCAAAGGGAAATGGTTACAATGGAGGGGAAGAATAGGAAGGCAAAAGGGAATGGGTCAAACTTATTCCCATTGAATTTGGCTTGAGGAAGGAATGAAAAACACACTAAATAGGGTATCTCACCCTCCAAGAGAGTAGGGGGGGAAGGGGATGAGAAGGGGGATGATGGAAGGGAGGGCAGGCTGGGGGGAGGGAAGTTGGAAGCATCCACTTTGGAAAAGGGACTGGATCAAGGTAGAGAATAGAACAAGTGGGAGGTGGGATAGGAGGGAGGAAAATATAGTCAGTCTTTTACAATATATCTACTATGTTATTGTTGTGCATTAGCTACACATGTACATCCTATACTGAACTGTTTATCTTCCCAGTAAGGGTGGGTGACAAGGGAGGAAGGGAATGAATCTGGAATTCAAAGTTTTAAAATCAAATATTCAATTATGTACATATACATATGTGTGTGTATGTACATATACATACATAAATATGTATATATATATGTATATACTATTATCAATCCTTTTTTACATGTAATTGTGAAATAAGATATACAGGCACTGGGGCATAGAGATCCACTGGAAAAGTAGAAAGGGGTATGGGAGAAAATATGGAAGAGAGCAGATTGGAGGAAAGGATATCCTGTGGGACTGCTATTTTGAGGGGGTGGGTAGGGGAAAAATGGGGAGAAAATTTGTAACTCAAAATCTGGCAGAAATGAATGATGTAAATCAGAAGTTAATAAAGCATTTAAAAAAAAAGAAAATTGAGGAACTATAAATCCCAGAAATAATTTGAGATTACTGGACAAATGTACATTAGAGGTAGCTAGTGGCACAGTGGAGAGAGCACTGAAATTAGAGTTAGAAAGAATTGAATTCAAATATAACTTCAAACTCCAACTATTTTTGCAACCCGGGCAATTCACATAATTTCTGTCGATCTCCATTTCCTCACCTATAAAATGAAAATAATAATAATGCCTACCCACCAAGGTTGTTGTGAAGATTAAATGAAATAATATATGCAAAGTACTTTGCAAATGTTAAAGTGCTATATAAATACTAGCTATTATTACCTTGCTTAATTATTGCTTAGCTTGGAGACATGAGGATGTGGTGAATCACCATGAGTTGGAAGTAAGATCTCTTATTGAAGGGACTCAGCTTTTGGTCAAGAAAGGGGCCTAAAAAGAACTTCACAGCTTAAAGAAAAAGGTTTACCTTTCTCTGTACTACCACCTGCTGCCAGGCAAGGGACTAAAACTGGAAAAGCTCTAAAAATCTCAAGTTAAGGGTCTCTGCTCTTTCTGAAAAAGAATAGCTTGGGTATGAAGAGAAAAGACAGAAGCTCTACAGAAGAATGGTCTGGCTTAGCAATGGAGCAATCCAATCTTAGATGAGTCCAACTTGTCAATGTGTCACTCTATTGAGCAGCCCAAACTAGCAGCAGAACCACTCATCCAATGACCTTTCATGTTAACTGCTTCTTCTTATTATTTATTTATTTTTTTTTGCCTTTTGGAGGGCAATTGGGGTTAAGTAACTTGCCCCAGGTTACACAGCTTTTTTTGTGGGGGGGAGGGGTGGGGGTGGGTGTGGATGTTAAGTATCTGAGGCTGGAACCGAACTTGGGTCCTCCTGACTCCAGGGCCGGTGCTTTACTGGGGCACCTAGCCACCCAAACTGCTTCTAAGGAAATGAAAAGACATCAAGGCCTACAGGTCCAGAGTTGTGAATTGCCCTGGGCATACATGCTCTCTACTAATGTCCCTCCCTGTTTTTGGTACTTCAAATTGGTGCCAATTCTCTCCCACAGAAACTATTAACATTGACGAGAAAGTGCATGCCAGGTTTATGGGTTAAATGCTATAGTGTAACTATTTTTTTTTCTGTCTCTGTTTAGTAAATACCTCATTTTTCAGGTAAGGACTAAAACTGTGAACCGTAATCATTAGACACTGTGATCGTGGGATTTAGAAATGAAAGAGACCTTGGAGATTATCTACTTCAAGTGCCCCACTTTTCAGGTAAGGAAACTGAGGCCAGAAAAAGGGAAATGAATTGTAATAAGGTTAACCAATCAGTAAGTAGCAGAGTTGTGATTTTGACTCAGGTCTCCTGACTTCAAATCTAGCATTCTCAAACAACTGGGTAATATTAATTCTTTTAGACTTCAGCTCTTCCATGAAGATATATCTGATCCTTTCAGAGAAGAATTGGCCAAATGGAAAAGGAGTTATAAAAACTCACCAACGAAAATGATTCCTTAAAAATAGGAATTGAGGGGCGGCTAGGTGGTGCAGCGAGTAGAGCACCAGCCCTGGAGTCAAGAGGACCTGAGTTCAAATTTGGCCTCAGACACTTAACATTAACAAGTCACTTAACCCTGATTGCCTTGTCTCCCCTCCTCCAAAAAAAATAGGAATTGAGCTAGTGGAAGCCAATGACTTAATGAGACACAAAGAAAGAGTCAAACAAAATCAAATGAATGAAAAATAGAAAACAATGTAAAATATATCACTGGAAAAACAATTGAACAGGAAAATTCATCCAGGAGAGATAATTCAAGAATTATTGGACTGTTTTTGAGCCATGATAAAAAAAAAATTTAGATATCATCTTTCAAGAAATTAACAAGGAAAATTGCCCTGATATTCTAGAATGAGGGGACAAAATAGAAATTGAAAGAATCTACTTATCTCCTCCTGAAAGAGATTCCAAAATGAAAACTCCCAGGAATATTATAGCCAAATTCCAGAGCTCCCAGGTCAAGGAGAACATTGTATAAAGTAACAGCAATATTTTATGATGATCACCTAAAAATGACTTAGCTGTTCTCAAAAATACAATGACCCAAGACAATTCTGGAGAACCTATGATGAAAAATGTTATTCATCTCCAGAGAAAGAACTGATAGAGTATAAATGCAGATCAAACCATAACTTTTCTTCACGTTCTTTATTTTTCTTGGTATTCTTTCACAATATGACTAACATGGAAATATGTTTTGCATAACTGCACATGTATAACCTATATCAGATTGCTTGCCTTCTCAATGGAGGAAGAGGGAATGCAGGCAAGGAGAGAATTTAGAATGGAAATTTTTAAAAATGAATGTTAAAAGTTGTTTTTACATGAAATTGGAGAAAGAAAAAAATATTAATATATTTTTAAAATTAAAAACAAAATATGGTCAGTACAAGGAAAAACAACAATAACAGAACAATATGAGCTTGAAAGGCTCTACCACAAATATCTATCACAAATAGTTCAGAGAAACATTTGGAGTGGAGATATTTCTAAATTTGTACATCCCGTGTTTCTTTTCTCCTCTTTTGTTCTCCCTGGTTTAATTATCAAAACTGCATTTGTGTCATAGAAAAAAATTGGTAGGACTCCTTTATTTTTTCAGAAATTGAGCTACTGTAATTTGATTTTGCTCATACAGTGCAGGACCTTCTTTGATGCAGGCATGCCATACTGCATGGTCCTGTGCCAAAGTCTTCCATATCTCACAATTGATTCCAAAGTTCTTCAGAGAGAATTTGAGTGCCCTCATATTACTTCTATTGACCTTCTTATTGTCAGTACAGTAACTGACCTTTATGCCATTTTCATCCTCCTTGAAGGTGTCTGACAACATTGCAGGAAACATCATGCTAAAAAGTGTGGGAGCAAGCACACAGCTCTGTTTCATTCCACTGGTGACTGGGAAAGTGAGAGAGCATCATGCATTATCCAGAACCCAGGCATATAAGTATGTATATACACACGTGTATATATACTTTGTGCAAATACACACACATGTAAACATCATGTTTACATGATGTATCTTAGTAACAGTAAGACTGATTCAATTAAATAAACATGTGTTAAGTACCTACTATATGTTAGTCAGTGTTCTAAATGCTGGGGATAAACAAATAGTCCCTGACCTCAAAGGGAGTGAGGGGACAGACACTAAGGGGAACCAGGGCCATAATATTCCCTGATATTCAAACCCAAGGAGAGCTACAGTTGGGAAATGTAGAATTAGTTGGAAAATCTAGATCTCTGGAAAGTTTTAGGCAGAGTTTAGTACTCTACCCTCTAGCTTTGCAAACAGAGGGAAAAGAAGGCTGAAGGACCTGGAAGGCATTGAGTATTCAAAGCTGAATTAACCACATCATGATGAGATTTCAGGTGATCAGCTTATCCTGAGAAGTTGTTCATGTTCCACAAAGGTCAAATCAAGCAAAGTTGAAGATGGAAAGTGGAGAGAGATCAGCTTAGAATTTGAAGTATTTGTCAGTGGTGAGATGAAAAGGAAAAACTATATAGAGTATTTTAGACCTGAAACAGCTGGTAATGGGAAACAATTGTGTTTTTCTGAGGCAGGCAGGCATAACATACTATCTTTATGGGATTAAGAAATTGTGCATGCTATATTGTGCAACTTAAATGAACTTTTGATTTTATCAGTGTCAGTCAGCCCCAAGTGACAAAAATTGCAATCACTCCTAATCTCTGTTCTCTTAATTAAAAAAAATTTCAGGGGAGGCCAGGTGGCTCAGAGAGTAAGAGCACCGGCCCCAGTGTCGGGATGACCTGGGGATCGAATCCTGGCTCAGACACTCAGCACCACACCCAGAAATAACCGGCCGTGTAACCTTGAGCAAATTACTTAACCCTGATTGCTTAAAAAAAATTTCAGGAAGTGAAATTTTTAATGATTTTTAATGATTAGTGTCTAACTCTGTAGGATATCCTAGAGTTTTTGTTCTGCTGACATGTTTAAGAACCCATTTGCCTTCATATCTCAGTGAGACATCTGATAAGTGAAGGCTATAGCTATAGATAAAAATATAAATTTCTATACATAATCACTAAATAAGCAGTATTAGAAATAATTTCCAAACAATGTCATAAGCCTAATAAAATGTATTTTAATATGTGAACAGAATTATAAAAGTTGATCACTGAGTCAATTTATCCTGGATTCTTAGTGAACTCATGTTTTTTGTATTTTGCATTTGTATTTTGTAAAGGCTGAAGCAGTTTACAAGTTGATTTTGCAGGTGGAATAACCCAGAGTAATTTAGACTCTATCTAGGAGTATGCTGGAACCACTCAAACAATCTCCTTGAGAACCAGTTATTAAAATTTCAGTTTGAGCATTTTGCTCATTAAAAATTAACAATGGCTATGGTTCAATAAAATGACATTGTTTTGTTGACCATCTAGACAGAGAAAATCTTAATAATGTAGAATAAATGTAAAAGTATGCTGTTTTTTTTTCCAGAGCCAGTTATTAAACAAAGACCAGCACATACATGTATGAATCCCATCTTCCTCTAAGAGACAAGAACTAGGAAAAAACTTGGTTGGTTATAAATTTCTATTGCTGTTTGCTTGTTTGTCCTTCATTCTTTTTTCTTATTTTTTGCAAATAACCAAAATGAGTTTATTTTCCAATAGGGAAATAGCATAGTAATCATGCCAGTATCAATCTTACAAATATCAACTAGCAAGAAGCACACACAAAATAACTCAGAATGACATCAAACACTTAAACATTAGTAGAAGTAATTATGTAATTAGTACAAAGGAGAGTCTGACCACAGTTGGGAAGTCTGCAAACAACTGCTCCAGCTAAAGTGGAATGTATTTATCTTTCCCTGACAATGGGATTAATCTTCCTTTGGAAGAAAACTGGATCTCTTTGTGAACTTGGTGGTTTTTCACCTATTATTCCCCCTTGCTAGATAATAGTAAACTTTTCTAACCATTATCCATATATATCCCCTCCTACCCCTCCACCACATTATGGGTAGAGTCCCCCTCAAATTCAAGCCAACAGGATGATTACAGACATACATAAGTTTACCTATTTCCCAAGCCAGGACTTTCTGGGATACAAAAATTCCCTATTCCTGTTACTTAAAGCAAAATGCTTCATTCTGAGTAAGCCTTCTTGGATTCTCATTCTCCTGCAACAAGACTCTTAAAGGAAATAACTGTTTGGGTTATTCATTGAAAAAACATTTGAAATTTTGACTTTCCCATTTTGCTCTGGACTATGTGAGAAGACTCTAGTGTCTGATAAAAATAAGATTATAAAATGACCCATTTTTTTCCTTACCTTTACTTCACCTTTCTCTAAAATGGTTTACAATTGTTTTCATTTTCTTTTTTTTTTTTTGGAGGGGGGAAGGTAGGGCAATTGGGGTTAAGTGACTTGCCCAAGGTCACACAGCTAGTTTTTTGTGTTGTGTCTGAGGCCGGATTTGAACTCAGGTCCTCCTGACTCCGAGGCCAGTGCTCTATTTACCGCCACCTAGTCACCCTTACAATTGTTTTTGAATATGACAATTCACTTTGTGGTACAAACCAAAGATAACTTTAGAACTACTAAAACTAAATTTAAAAAAAATCATTGTATTCCCTAAGAAAAACTGCAGATAGGGTTAAATTGAATAAAGATCCTAGATCAGGGGGAAAAATGAGACTCAAGTGGTGTTTGTATCTAGGTGAACAAGACACATGGGTATCTGATCTATTTGCAGGCAGTAAACAAAGAAATGTACGTATGGCAAAGGAAGCTACTGATTTGCTTTGTCTTAAATTTCTCTATAGAGTTAGAAATAGAAAAAAATTGGACCAATTCTTGTTGCTCTATAAATGTCGAACTTAAGAGGAAATCATGTGTTCTTCTCCAACAACCACAGTGACAGGGTAGCAGCAGGACTTTCGCTTGCGGGCTGTTGGGTGTGCTGAGTCATCTTGTTAGAAGGATGCTTTTCTATAGAGGGGTGTGGTTTTGATGAGCCACCTGAGCTGCAGCAGGGGGAAAATCTTTGTCACCCCTTGCAATAACACCAGAGATGTACACAGTTAGTTTAGGTGGGCTGGTGCTTTCCCATTCTTGATCATCTTTATCTTTCTCTTCTTTGGCATCTCCACTATGAGGGTGTTTGTGCACAATTCTCATTCCACCAGCTTTTTACTGCAAGAAGGTGTCCAGCTCTAGTCTCTACTTTCTCATCAGTAGGCGAAGACATTGTGGGCACTGACTTGTCCTCTCCTTTTTTGTCGCGGTTCAAGCGACCTGGGAGCTGGCAACCGGCTGCACATGCCCATCACAAAAAGAGCCCAAGCCGATTGTCGCATTGCAACAGCTGGAGCAGCCACAGGCTGGGCAGGGAGGCACGCCCCCTCCCTTGTCCTTCATTCTTGAAGAGGACCATGACACCAGGGAGGTGATGCCATGAAATAAAAGTGAATTGGATTTAAGTGAGGGGGGCTTGCACAAAGTATAAGCCTCCCTTTCTCCTTTGGAGCCATCTGGATCCAGTGGACAAATATGGATCAGGACAACTGGAGATAGCCCAGGATGCAGTGGGAGACCTTGGCCTTTTCAAACTAAGATCTTTAATAGGTCTCAGTTTGACTGAGGTACTGCCCATTCAGTGATTAAGGCTCTAAACAATAAGGCAAAAAATGGCCCCTTAAAAAATATATCTGGGATGTGAAGACCCTCAGAATTTCTGGCCAAAATGGAAAAAAAAAATTATTTGCATCCATTCTGAGCCAATCAGGGCCCAAACAGTGAACAAACAGGGCTTGGTTGGTACTAGAGTGATTTGGTTTAAGGTTGGTCTTCAAGAGGATAAACAAAAACAAAAAAAAAGTTGAGCACTGGCTAGTAAGGGTGTGATACCTTATGTGGAGAGAGAAGAAAGAAAAAAAGAAACTAAAGAAAGAAAGAAGAAAGGAAAGGAAAGAATGAATGAAAAAGAGAGTGAGTTTAGTTCTTATGCCCTTTATTATTATTTTTGCTTTTTAGAGGGGGAAAGGCAGGGCAATTGGGGTTAAGTGACTTGCCCAAGGTCACACAGCTAGTGTTAAATGTCTGAGGCCAGATTTGAACTAAGGTCCTGCAGACTCCAGGGTCAGTGCCCTGGTCACTGAGCCACCTAGCTGCCCCAAACTCTTTATTATTTTTGATAATATTTCTGTTTTCTGGGTCTAATTTCCCTATTTATATATCCTGACACTATAAATTTTATTATTGCCTTTTTCAGATCATAGAATAAATGCCACAAAATTTGTTGTTGAGTTGTTTTAGTTTTGCCCAACTCTTTGTGGCCCAATTTGTTTTTTGTTTGTTTGTTTTTGTTTTTGTAGCAAAGATACAGGAGCGATTTGCCATTTCCTTCTCCAGTTCCTTTTGCAGAAACGGAAACTGAAGCAAACAGGGTTAAGTGACTTATCCAGTGTCACACAGCTAAGTAAGTGTCTGAGGGTGAATTTGAACTCAGGAAGATGAGTCTTCCTGATTCCAGGACTGGCACTTTGTACTGTGTGTGTGTGTGTGTGTGTGTGTGTATTGATTCTTCATCTTGATTTCCTCAAACAAACCTAAAGATAAATCCTACCCTTGAAACAAATAACTCATCTTTTATAGAGTAGAATTTTCAAACTTTCCCCAAGGCAGCTTTTCTTACACCGGAGATGATTTTCTGATTAGTAGCATGACATTTACCTTATTATTACTCATATCCTTTCAGGGAAGTTTAGCAGTGGCCAGTACCATGGTTTTCCTTTTCTGTTTGAGGAAAATGAGACACACAGGTAGACAGAATAATCATTCCAATTTTTAAATTGAATCATTGGCTACACTATCACACCCCAAAAAATAATTTAAATGCATTCTCAGTTGCGTTCCAGCAGGATTGGGGTGCGGTGGGGGTGGGAAAGATAACCTTCAGTTACACAATTACATTGTACAATGCTTTCTGTTACTAGGTTACTTTGTTTAAATTGCTCATAAGGATAACATACAAGGCAGAGTCGTTATTTTTATTTTATATTTTGACAAAAAAAACCAAATTGCCCATTAGTTGCTAATTAACTCTAAGTAAATTTACTATGCACCCTCCCAAAGCATTGTTTTACAATTTGAATTTTTATCCTCAAAAGTAATGTGAAAATGTCACATGGTTTAGTGGTTCATCTGGCACAAGTAACTGAAAGTTTGAATGCTTATCTGAACTTTATCTGAACTATCCTCAGTTTCTTGGGCCAGCAAAATCGAACCTGAAATCTCATGGAAACTGGCTTTCTCAAGAAAGTTTGGTGAGCCAGAAATACTGTAAGAGCAGCCTTTCCCATGCTGTCTTGGCAATTTCTGCTTTGGCCTCAAACAGAACCAGGAAGTTCAGAGGTGAAAGAGAATGAAAAATAATAAAATGGTAACTGATCTTTTTTTTTTAACCTCAAAAAATGTTTTAGTTCAAGATTGGGGTAAAGGTTTAGATTGGTTCTTTTGTGTATGTATTCAATAAGGCTTACATCTATAAGTTACTAAGTATATTATATAACATGTTATTTTGTATATATCAAAAGGGATTTAGAACATCATAATGATTCATCTAGAGTAAAAAAAAAAGAAATGAATAACCATCATGCTTCTTTCCCTTTTCGTAATATTTCTATATGTTTTCATTTCTATTTATATTCATATGTATTTATACACACGCATATAAGTATGTATATACACACCAAGAATCCATTTTATATAGATATAAAATAATGGAGGTTTGGCACAACTCTAGATCATCTAAAATGGAGTTACATTTGTGGATAAGTCTGGAGACCTGCTTCCAGAGATTGGAGGACTAGACATACGTGGACATTCTTCATTGACCTACTACATGATTTTGAATAGCCTTTTCCCATTGACCAGAACTGTCTTTCAAGCAATCTTTCAAACTTCCTGTCTGAGTATTCTGAGGGTGTTTCCTCCTCCCCTCCTTCATTTGAGTCTGAGGGTGAAAGGATTTCATTACTCCAGAGACAATATACAGTAAATAAGGAGTGCTGCCTTCCTATCCCTTTAAGTCATGTGACCCTAAGAAAGGAGTCTTGGGTTTGGGCCTTTGCCTGGGTCCTTTTCTTGTTCTACGTATAGGGAATGTAATTCTCCAGCCTGGGAGATTGAGTCACCAGGATCCAGAAGTCTAGGAATCCAGATTGGGTATGCTGCAAGCACAAAAGTAAAGCCCTGGGAACCCTTGCCCAAAGAAATTTTGAACTTGCACTTGGTAATACTAATGCTATATTCCTATATAGCTAAACTGTTACCCAAATTCCCTTCCATCCCTTAGACTGATGTGGTATGTGTATGGAGAAGTTGGATTGTATCCTCCCAGCTGTTGGGAAAAATTTTTGTATATTTATTCTTGCCATAGCTTTGAGGTAAACATCCCTTTGTAAAAACTAATCAGCTTTAATTAGTTAAATGAAACAGGGTTGCTAGTCACAGGGCTCAAGCCTATGGTAAAGAAAATAGGTTCTTTACGCCATCAAGGTACTAGAGGAGTATGAAATGTATCATACCTGGACCTGAGAGAGTGACACTAGAGCGAAAAATCCACATATAATATGCCAAGTCCAATTTTCCATCATGATCAGTGAAGAAGATACTATTGAGCACCCTGTAGAAGTAAGAAAATTGAGTTCATTGAGTGATAAACTATGCATTGTCATCTTTCCATCAAATTGTAAAATACAGAAGGAGAGGAACAAATGGCGTCTAACAAAATCAACCACAACAACATCCTGCATTTGTTTAGCTAGAGAGTTTACAAATAGTCCTCATATTACCTAGGTATTGTTTGATTTGCACAATTACCCTTTGGAACCAGTAGTACAAATATTGTGGATGAGTAAAATGGAAGTGAAGATGAGCTAAGTATCTTGCTTGAGGTCACACAGCTAATGCAAAATAAGCTATCTTCTGTTTTGGTGGAAATTTATAAAGATTTTGCTGCTCAATGAGAATATTTAGCAAAATTGAATAAAGTTTTTACTGAGTTCAACTTGTTGTAATGAAGAGAACGCTGGACTTGGAATCATGAAAATTCAATTCAAATCTAACCTCTGACACTTTCTAGCTATGAGGCCTTAAGTCAAGTCACTTAATTTTTCTTAGGTGAAGTTTCATAGTCTATAACAATAATTGTAATGTTTCCTTCACAAAATTCTTATCATGTTCAAAATGTGGATGACCATTTAATACAAATGTGACTGGACTGCATATAGCATGGATAGGCACGCAATCCATGATCTGGCCCACCAGGTCTCCAAGAAAGATTTCAGCATCCACCATATGACAAGTGAAAGAAAGGTTGTACCAGTGACCTTAGGGAAGGGAGTTACCATGGCTAAACAACCTCTCCTTTATTTTTCTATTTCCCCAAGGGGCACTGGTCTTGAATTAACTCATCATTTATGAAATATCTGTAGTGCAGATATATAATAGGTTTTTGGAATAAAAACCATTTCCTTTGATTGCTTTGAAGGAAGGGTAAGCTAACTTAACCAGTTTGGCTTCCTCCTCCCTGAACATGAATGACAATCACATTAAAGCTTTTAATCAAAGCAAACAGTAATAAAAATTAAAGAAGTTATGGATGAAAATAAACAACATAATACAGTAATATAATGGAGTAAACAACAGAATAGTGCAAATGAGCTCTTTGACTTGGGAGTCACATAAAACTTCAACTCAGTCAAGAAGAAAGTCAACACTCCTGACACAGGGAGTCTGCTCTTAGCAGGATCTGAGATCAGAGGGATATGTTTAGGGCCAGCTTCTCTGGTCTACAGCTCAGGGATATCTTTTTTTTTTTAAATTTATTGTCTTTCTCCAACTGTCCTAGCTGTGCTTATGACTCTCAGAAGTCTCTTATCCACTTATGCTGGTATGAAGCACTGATTGCTTAGAGGTCTCTTCCCCAATCAGGAATTCTACCTCCTCCATGTAAGGTTTGCATAGCATCACTGGGCTGTCTCTCAGAAAAGTTCCCCAAACTGGGGGGTGGAAATGAGGTTAAATATGTAAAGTTACTTACAAATTTTAAAGTACTACAAAAAATAAGGCATTACTACTATGGCTACAACAACTAATATTATTATTAATATTTATAGATATCTTAATTATTCATAGTGATACTTTGTAGCTCTGCAGCCTTCTTTATGAGGTAAAAAGATCACTGAGGGCAAAGATTAGGCCCAACTTTTTCCAGGAACCTAGAATTATGCTTTATAACATGATTTCAAAACATACTTGCCGATTGATTATTGAAGCAGAGTTTTTTTTTCCTTCTTTTTGCTGATCCTGCCAGAAAAAGTACCATTTAATACAAATTCTGAAAGTTGTTTTAGAAAAGAAAATACCTGTCCACTAAGAATGGAGCCAAATGCCATCCATTTCAGTCAGCTTCTCACTTATTTGTTCATTTTTGCATGGATTCTTTAAGTTTTCATGCCCAAAAAGTGCAAATTGAAGTTGATTTTGTAAATGCATATAGTATCAAAAGTGGCAAGAAGACATTGTAAGTATTCCCATTCTAACTCAAAGATCTTGAATTCTTGCAGTTAAGTTGGACCATAATAGAAGTTAGAACATAGTAGAAGACAATTAAAATTGACAAGTGTTTGTCTACAATTCCAATACAATTTAATGAAATAAATGCACCAGGCCATACTAATAAAGTCATTTATGGTGGGTGAAGTTTAGCTTAAGATTTTGAGATAATGTGTGCCTCTTTTGCAATAGACAGACCTGGCATTTATGACCATGACCTAAACCTCAAACTTCTTTTCTGTCAGTTGTAGCAGGGTGGGATTTTTAGTGGAGTTAGGAGGGGCCAAAAAGGATGATATTGGTAAGCCAAACTTGAAAGATGTTTGGGAGGAAAAGTTGAAACTAGCAGAATAAAAAAGAAAAAAAAATAGTGTTTGTATATAACAAAAGAGAAAAATGCATAATATGTTCTGAAAAGTACTACAGTATGCATAAGTTCCAGTTGACTATCTTTGGGCAGATTGAACTTGTGTAATTGGCACAGGGACAAAAGATAACCTAATTTGACACTAACCTTGCCAGAATTTTAGGGATAATATTTTCACTAGGATGAACTGTTCTTGAGTTGTTGCTAAAATTTATTTGGTGCAAACAGGCTTTCCTTCAACATCAGACACACACATCTTATGGCCATCCATTTGTTTATTATAAAAACAGATTTAATATAGCCAATGCAAGCAAAACCCTCTTTTCCACTTGTGTTTGAATTCCCTCCGTGGCCTTCTAGTACTGATGATGAAGTATACTATATTGTTCCAAACCACGGCCCATGTTGGTTTTGGACTCATCCTCAAAAATCTATTGCTAAAGAGCAACTCCTAGTGTTTCATGACCTTTTGCCACGATGGTGCTTATTTTTTGGGATTTATATGGATTTTCTTTCTTTTAGCAAAAGGAAATTCTGATTTAGGGCTGTCTAAGCATACAGCAAATGACAAGTGAATATATCAAAAAGTGGCATATTTTAAATCTTCCCAAGAAGGACTTTAGCTGTTCCAGTATTGACAGAGACATAACTAGGAACTTTTGCCTCCAGGGCAAGCAGTGCACAGCATACCCTGAGTTTTTTCTGGGGGGAAGGGTAGGGAAAGGAAGGAGTTCATTGAAATCTGTCATTTGATAACTTCCTGTTTTAAGAAATTATCCTTACTGACTGGTGCTACACTGTTGTTGTAGAAAGACTGCAAATCCTGCTTCCCTTATGCTAACCTCAGGGAACTCCATTGTGATTTTCCACTTGGCTTGCCCTACCCAAGTGACATTTTCACACTCATTTTTTCCCCATTTGAATATTTACCTCTCCTATATTCCATTCTGTCAGGATTGTCCTAGATGACTGAGTTATCTGCTAAATATATTGGAGCTAATGTATTAAAGGGCAATAAAGAGTCCTTATCCATATCTGAAGCATAATTGTACTCAACAATATCACTAACTAATGTTAATTCAGTTTTTATTTAAAGATTTTTTATTGATTGGAAATTTTTGGAAATTAATTTGGAAATTTTTCCTTTTAATGAGTCAAAATATCCTTCTGTAACTTTCATCCAATGGGTCTAGTTATGTCCTCTGAGGTTAAGTAAACAAGTTTAATCAGTCTTCCATCTGATGACCTTTAAAATATTTAAGGCTACATGGAAATGTTTTTCCTAAGGCTTCTTTTCTCCAGGCTAAATATCTCATGTTCCCAATTCCTTCAAGCAATCTATTTTAAAAAATATATTAATTAAGTACTCACTGTGTACAGAACATTATGCTAAATGCTAAAGTTATGGAGTTTCCAGTTTAGTAGGGTGATATGAAACAGACACAGATAATATTATAAAAATATAACTACTCCTTATCCAGATAGCCAGCTGCAAAACAAAGTGTTATCGGGAGGTTGGAGTTTAAAAGTTGCTATAACTGGATGAATCAAAGAAAACTTCCTGGAGGAGGTAGCATTTGAATTGGGTTTTAAAGCATGGATAAAAATTCAACAAGCAAAGAGGAGAAACTGGGAAAACACTCTAAAAGCACGAGCAAAGACAGGATGGGAAAAAATGCAGAGTGCGTTGAGGGACAGAAAGCAGTAGTTTAGCTAGACTAATGTAGGGGGGAAAAGGTCAAGAAGTTAGTAAGGCACCAGATTGTGAAGGGCATTCATTGCTAAGGAGTTTGAACTTTACTCTGGAGAAAAGTTTGGCTGTTGAAAGGGACAGGAAAAAAAAGTACTTCTGTGTAAAAAAAAAATAAGGTGTTAAATCAATTAGGGAAGAGAGTAAATTAGTGCCCCCTTTCAGGAGTTTGGTAGATGAAGAGGACAGTAAAAGCACTTTCATTTAATAAAAACTGCTAAAAGTCCATGTATATAGAAACAGATTTCAAATAAGATATGAGTAGTCTAGGTACCAAAATAGGAAAAGAATGTAGTTTTATATAAATATAAAGACTTAAATCACCTTTAAGAGATATATGGTAACAGTTTGGTGTCTAGAAGGGATAGAAAAAGGACATTTATTTAATAGAAACTTGTGAAGTATAAGTGTGAAGAAATAGTTTTCAGAGAAAGAGAACTTGGGATTTCTCAGCTGATTTGCAGGTAACTGGTTTTAAGACTTACATAATTAAAACTCACAAAATGATGAATCAAATAATTGCTCCAAGACTACGGGAGAGTTAAGTAAGAAATGTTGGTTTTATAACAAACAGAAAATGGGAGTTCCTGAGTTTTCCATTTCCTAAAGGAAATGTGAATCACTGAATACCAGCAGGCTTTGATTTAGGCCATTAATCTAAAGGGTGAAGAACCTGGCTTAAGTTGTCTGGAAGCAGTTGGTCACTTAACATACATCAAACATCTACTATGTTCTAGGCATTGTGCTAAGTGCTGGGGATATGACGAAAGGCCAAAAAACAAATAGTTTGTGCTTTCAGGTAGCTCACAGTTGAATCAGCCATGAGCTAACATGCAAAAAAATCTATGTATACAGAAACACCTGGCAGTGTAACCTTGAGCAAGTTACTTAACCCCAATTGCTTAGGGGCGGCCAGGTGGCTCAGACAGTGTTGGGATGAGGTCAAATCCAGGCTCAGATACTTAGAACCACACCCAGAAATAACTGGCCTTGTAACGTTGGGCAAGTTACTTAACCCCAATTGCTTTAAAAAAAAAAAACAATGTATAAACAAGATATACACAGGATAAATTGGAGGTAGTCTCAGAATAATAATAGTTAGTATTTATGTAGCTATTTAAAGTTTGCAAAGAATTTTACAAATATTGCCCCATTTTTATCCTCATAACAACTGTGGGAATTAGGTGGTATTGTTATTGCCATTGTATGGATAAGGAAACTGAGGCAGACAAAGATTAAATAGTGACTTGTCTCACACAGCCAGGCAATGTCTGAGATTATATTTGAACTTGGGTCTTCCTAAGGTCTCTCCTGACTCTAAAGCCAGTACTTTTTCCACTGTGCCATGAAAGTTTCTCTGAAGGAAGGCACTAGCAAGGAGGATGGGGAAAAAGCTTCTTATAGAAGGTAGGAAGTTAGCCTAGATTTGAAGGGACTCAGGTAAGCCATGAGGCATAGAGAGCATTCCAGGCACATGGTACAGTCAATGAAAACACTCAAAGTAGGAAGATGGGGTGTTTTGTGGTAGAAACTTCCAAGAAGCCATTATCCCTGGATTGAAGAATACCTGGAGTAGACTAAGGTTTAAAAAGAGTGGAAAGGTAGGAAGGTGACAGGTTATAAAGACCTTTTAAAAGCTAAATGGAGGATTTAATATTTGATTCTGGAGGCAATAGGGAGGTGCTGGAGTTTCCCATGTAGTGGAGTGACATGGTCAGACTTGCTCTTTAGAAAGAGCCATTTTGACAGCTTAATGAAAGATAAATTGTGTGAGGAGAGATTTGAGGCAGAGAGACCAATATTACCAATATTAACCAACAGGTTATTATAATAGTCCAGAGTTGAAGTGAAGTGGGTCTATACTAGAGTGGTAGAAGAGGAGGGAGCTTATATGAGAGATGCTATAAAGGTAGAAATGAGAGGAACTGGGAACTGATTGAATATGGAGGGAGAAGTAAGAGTGAGGAGTTAAGGTTAAGTTGGGAGTTTAGGAGTCTGGAATGTGCTGTCTACAGGAATAGGAAAGTTAGGTAGAGGGAAGGGATTGGAGGGTAAGACAATGAAGTCAGTTGTGGACATGTTGAGTTCGCCATATTTATGGGACATCCAGGTTGAGATCTCCAAAAGGCAGCTGGGTATGTGAGACTGGAGGTCAAAGGGAGATTAGGGATAGTAGGTGTGAGAAGCATCAGTATAGATATAGTCATTGACTATAGGGGAGCCAATGAGATTACAAAGTGAAATAGTATAGAAAGAGAAGAGTGCCCAAGACAGAGTCCTGTGGGAGACTCATGATTTTAGAGCATGACCTGGATAAAGATCCAGCAAAGGAGATTGAGAAGGGTGAAAACTTGAAAATTGAGGAAAATTGAGAAAGGAAAACTGAGAGAGAGTAGTGTCACAAAAATCTGGAGAAAAGAATGTTTAAGAGGGAGGAGAGTGCTTAATAGTGTCAAAGGTCAAAAAGGAGGTAAAAAAAGAGACAAGGATTGAAAGAAAGCCATTGGCAATTGAGAGCTTTAGTAAATTTGGAGAAAGAAATGTCAGTTGAATGAAAAGACTGGAAGCCAAACTACAAAGAATTAAAAAGACAGTGGTAGGATAGAAGTGGATTATTATATTATATATAATAATATATATAATACACACACACACACACACACACACACACACACACACACACATATATATATATATATATATATATATTATTATAGATGGTCTTCTCAAGTTGTTTAGTAGAAACCAGGAGGAGAGAAAAATTCTAATGGAAATCCTAATGGAAAAGCCAGATGATGGAGCTGTATAAAGAGACTAGCAGAGGAGTAGTCAGTTGACAAGAATGCTTCAGTTGCTAGTTCCTAATTGGATAGATAAAGGCTGATTCTTATTAGAAGGCAGATGAATTACTCCTTAGTGCCATCTACAATGTTAGAGAGGTGAAGCATCTTGGAAGAGCCTGTTACTTTCTGCTATCCACTCTAGTGAAAGAGAGAAAAATCTAGACTTTTGCACCTGTTTTTCTTTTGGATGGGCTGGCTAAAAGCTGATTAGAAGATGTAGTATCCTATAAGTCCAAGATTTGGCTAGGCTCCTTTGCATTGACCAGAGAGGAAAAAGAGAGGCAGCTGGATGATTTTAGCAGTTTTATAGCTTAAAGGGAAACTGTTAACCAATATAACAATGTAAAACTTTCTCCCTATCTTTTTAAGGATGGTTGCAAATAATAGAGTTTGTCAATGTTTCATTAGTTTGAGAGTAGAAGAAAAGAGGATTTGCCCTGCAGGAGAAGCAGTGGGCAAAAAGTGGCTTTGTGTTATGAAGATGTTCCTGAATGGACCAACTGATACTAAGGCATGGAAGTAGATAAGTTTTCTCCATTTTATGTCTCTATTCCAGGTTATGTAAATATATATTCAGTCTCCCCCACAGATATGGAGTGCATTGGTAAGAGAACAGGATCCAGGTTTATGTGTGAATCCTCTATATTGTATTGATTATTACTGGATTTGTTTTTTTGGACCTGTAATGCATTATTGTGGTAATTATTCTGGTATTTTTGTACTATTGTTAAGTAAATGGTTATGTCTAAGATTTTAATTTTGCAATTATTGTGTTGACTGGTTTTGTGTTAAATAGAGAACTGAGAGCTATATAGTTGAGTAGGGGCTACTTATAGAATCCTAAGAGAGTTTGAGTATAACCACATAGTAGTAGTACCTAGATCTGCTAATGTGAAGGCAAATCAAAGTAAATAAGTCTCAAGAGAAACTGAGTGACTCATGTAAGCAATTACAGTGTGAGCTCACCCTAGGCATATCATAATCAGATGCTATACCCTATTAAATGTAGTATGGTTTCAAGTCTTTCACTAAATACATCACCCTCCTCTTCCAACTTATCTGTCTTTTCTAAATATAGCATCTAAAATTACATACAGTGAGGGGGTGGAGTCAATATGGCAGAGTAGAAGCACGACTTCTGAATGGCTCCGTCTTCCACCTTTCCCAATCAATGTAAAAAGGGGACTCTGAACAAACTCTGGAGGTGCAGAACCCACAAAATGACACAGAGAAGCTAATCTCCTGCTGAGGACAGCCAGGCAGGCCGGCAGCAAGCGGCCAGTGCAGCATTCTGGGAGCCAAGCCCAGCCCCATGCTGAGGCTTTACCCCAGGGCAGGCTTGACCAGCTGCTGCCAAGGGACTCCAGATCTGCAGCAGCTGTGGCCATTTCCAGAATTATCAACACATAGATGCGAAGGACAAAGTGAGAGGTCAGTGCACTTACTAGACTCTGGGACCCAGTAAGTGGGAGTGCCATGGCTTTTGGCCCCGGGGCGAGAAGCTGCTGAGATGCTGGCACAGCCAGCCAGCACCACATGGCATCTTCAGCTCCTGGCCTGCAGAGTGTAGGGGGACCAAGCGACCAGTCTGAGGGGTATTCCCTCTTGCTTTAACCTGCTTGGGTCTGGATTGCAGTCTAGGGTGGAGGTCCTGGGGCATGTGTAAAGCTTGCCAGAGCCCATGGAGGCCTCAGAGAGGGCACCCATCTAATACCTCCAGCAGCTGAGAAAATCCCAGTGTTTGGGGGACCATGTTAGGGCAAGAGTAGTAAGGGAGACAGTACGTTAGACATGGGGACTTTTACTTTTCTCCTTAGTTTTGCTCTCCTTAATTTCCTTAAATTTTCGACTTAGTAAAACTGAAGGGACTCTCAGTTATTTTTGTGAGTTATGAGACTAGGATCTGTTGCTCTAGAAAGGTCAGTGCTCCAGTGGGAGGACAGAATTCAATAATCTGACTGAAAGAGTATGCTAGACTAGAAACTAGCAGACCTGGGATCTAACACTAAATCTGGGCTCAAATGAAGAAATAGGAAAAGTAGTCTCTTAAGATCTTTTTCCAGCCATAAGTCTTTCAGTTCTCAAAATTTGGGATCCATTTAATCTTCAACCCTCAAATTTCAGTAAAATTTGAACGAGCCTTCCTCTATGTTCTTGTGCAAGCCATTTCCCCTTTCTGGGGCCTTAGTTGCCATCCATGTAAAATGAGGTTAGATTTGATGAGCCATAAAGTCCCTCTACCTCTAACTTTGTGAGTGTTGGGGAGGTCTGCTTCCCAGCTGCCCCTTTTTAGTACCACCCCCAAAACATTTATCAATTTATTGTAAATAAATTTATTTCCATACCACCCCCCCCCCCAATCAAGTAATCAGAAATTTTAGATGGCAAAAGGAAGAAACAAAAACAATTTATCTTAATGTCTAGTGAAGCAGTTGGGAGAGCAGGAAGGGAAGTACCATTGAGTTTGTTCCTTTTGGCTTGGATATAAGATGGAATTATAAGGACTATCCTGGGTAGTCCTGACTACCAGACTTCCCTCTATTCACTAAGCCATCACCTAATTATTCAGAATTATTCATTAAAATAAGAATCTACCAGATGGTTGAATTCCTGTGAGTGGAGGTGGGAGGGAAGACTACTCAGCAGTAGCCTTATGATATCTCAATATCTCTGTTCTTTTCCCCCTCTCATACGAGGTTCATACTGTGCCTCTCACTGAGGGTGCCTTTTATGCTGCTTGCCCATGACACAGTTGTAGTGCTTTGTGCCAGGTGCAAAAATTCTTAGTTGCAAATCTTTCAAAACTATTTTAGGCCTTGTGATCAGCCTTTAAGTAAAATCTCTTTGAGTAGGGGTGCCTTTTAGTGCCCTTAAAATTATACAATGTAAGTAACTGCCCAATCCCTTTTGTAAAATTAAAATCGAGAAAAAACCAGCACCTATTAATCTTATGTCTTCATTGAAATCAATCCATTAAAAGCAATAATTATGCACCTGCTATGTGTTGGGCACTTTGCACCATAAAATGAGTAGATCATTTCAATAGTAGGTCAGATAGACAGCCACAAAAAACTATCATGTTCAAGAAACACTTAAGATTCTCATGGCTTCCAAAACCAGCTAGAAGACTGAACCCTGTAAACTTGAATGTAAGAGAACAAGAACAACAATACTCAAAGGTTATTCCCATGATGTTCTGCAAACATTCTTCTGATATTCAATCCTCAAGACGGTCCTGTGGGGTAGACAGTATTTTCATTCTTATTTCACAGACAAGAAAGTGAAGGTTAGCCAAGATCACACCCAGAATCAAAATCTTAATTTATAAACAAGTCTCATTATCCTTGCCCTACAATCCTCTCAAATCTGTATGGTACTTTGGCAGGGTAGAATAAAGTAAACTTGGCCTATATGTATCCAAATAGCTTTGATTTTATTCAGTTACTGAGAGATCCTACCTCCATGGTTGCTTATATATATATATATATATATATATATATATATATATATATATATATATATATATACACACACACACACACATATATATATATATATATATATATATATATATATATATATTCTGCCAACAGTAAGTTCACTCCAAGTGCAATAAAGAGAAAATAAATGTCAAAACAATATTCTGCATTATGATTTACACAATCCTGTGAGTGTCCAGGACAGGAAGAGTATATTAACTATTGGCTTAAGACAGGCTACAGCTGGAACTCTTTGTTGCCTGAATATGAGTTGTCTTCTGACACTTCTCAGGTATAAAACTTGATATTCTCTGGCCTCTGATGGTTGCCAAAAGATTCTCTCATCCCTGGTTTCATGCCTGGTACTCTAAGCTTGTGACCTAACCCTTTATGAAGTTGAAGTCCTTGAAAAATTCCATCTTTTAAATTTTCCAAGATATTCAGCATTAACTCTTCAAACAACCAAAGGGCAAAGGGCTCGACGAACTCAGTAGGATTATTAGCCTCTTTATGCCTAGATATCTGGTCTTACACTGCCCATGGTGAACTTTTTAGAGTTTTGTTTTATTCTACTACATACTTTTTGGTAGTCAATAGGAATTGTCAATGAAAGAGAATACCTCAGAGGACATGCAGGCCTCCAAAGTAAGAAAATTTATATACTTTCTCCTCTGAGCCTCCACAAGCTTCTCTCTGAAGCTCACATCTTTTTAAAAATAATGCTCTTCCAGTGATGCTGTATGGTGGGCAAGTAGCAGACAGTTTCCTAAGAATTAAAATTAGGGGTTACTCAAAGACAAGGAATAGAGAGGTAAAATAATACATCACCAACTCAAATTTCACAAGATACATAGTGTAGAGGATTTTATTGAAGAGATGAATCACCAGAAGAAAACCTGGGCTGGCAATGTGGCAAGTGTATGGGATAACTAAAGGAAAGACTGAATGTTCTTTGTGTCAGTAATCATGCAATGTCTATTTTTTTTAAATGCTATTTAATTTTATTTTCAGCTCAAAATTCTCAATTTTCTTTCATCTATCTCTTGTCCATCAAGAAAACAAGAATACGAAACCCATAACAAATATTAAGTCATGCGAAAAACCTTCTGCATAATCCATATTCTGGAGGGGTGGGGAAGCAAGAAAAAGGAAAAAAAATGCTTCATTCTGCACTCTGAATCCATCAGTCTCTATCTGGATAGTATTTTTTTTTAACACAAATCCTTTGGAATTATGGTAGATTATCATATTAACCAGTTACTAAGTCCTTCACAGTTTATTATCCTTGCAATATCACTGTTGCTGTGCAAATTGTACTTCTAGTTCTACTCACTTCATTTTGTATCAGTTCATATATAAATCTTCCCAGGGTTTTCTGAAATCGTCCCTTTCATTATTTCTTATAGCATCACAGTATTCTATCACATTCACACACCATAACTTTTTCAGCCATTCCCCACTTGATGGGTATCCTCTCAAGTTTCTAATTCTTTATCATCACAAAAAGAGCTACTATAAATATTTTTGTATATGTAGGTCCTTTTCTTCTTTATTTGATCTCTTTAAGGTACAAAACTAGTAGCAGTAAAAGAGTATACACATTTTGATAGCTTTGGGGCCATAATTCCAAAATGTTTTTCAGAATGGTTGAGCTAATTCACAGGTCCACCAATTGTGTATGTACTTTTTCCCTGCATCCCCTCTAGCACATTTCATTTTGTCATTTTAGCCAAACTGATGGATTTAAGGGGCATCTCAGAGCTGTTTTAACTTTTATTTCCATAATTATTAGTCACTTAGAACATTTTTTCATATGACTATTGACAGTTTTTATTTCTCCAAAAACTGCCTTTTCATATCTTTTGGCCATTTATCAACTGGGGAAGGCTTTTTCTTCATCTATTGAAACAATCTGTTTTTGTTTTTGTTTTTGTTATCGATATGGACAATTATGCCTATAGTTTTCCCAATATTAAACTAGCTCCAAATTTCTGGTATAAATCTAATCTGATCACAGTGGATGATCTTTGTGAAATATTGTCGTAATTTCCTTGCCAGTGTCTTATTTAAAATTGCGGAGTCAAGGTGTAACTAAAATGGCAAAGTCAGGGACTCATCTGAGCTCTCCAAATTTCCCCTCCAAATAACTTTAAAATAATGCCTAAAATCAAATTCTGGAGCAGCAGAATCAACAAAAGATTGGAGTGAAACAATTTCCTAGCACAGGATAACTTGGGAGGTTGGCAGGACAGATTTGTCTCAATGGGGTGGAGGTCACACCTGTAACCCAGCAAAGATCACACACTGCAGGCCAAGGCAGGGTATTATCAGCAAGCCTTGGAGTTGCTTGAGCAGCCAGCAGTGGCAGCATCCAGAGTGTTCAACCCATAGACTATAAGGGGGTCAGATAACAGGTCAATGAGATTACAGGGGACCCTTTGGTGGCACTGGATTAAGGACCCTGTCACATTGACCTTCCTTGAATCAGTTTAGATGAGAATCAGGTTTGCTTGTTGCCCCCTCCCATCTATTATATCCTCTACTGTATAAAGTCTTTTTCATATACCTTTTCAGGTGATACAATTTCCCCCATTCCCCCATGGCACTTATCTCCTCCCGCATTCCATTACATCCCTTTTTCTTACCCCTCCATTCTTCTTTTGAGATCATCCCAACATAATAAAATCTTAATAGATTCCCTCTAAGACCCTATTGATGTTAAAGTTCTGAGGGATTGTATGTATCATCTCCCCATGCAAGGATGTAAATAGTTTAATCTTGTTTAGTCCTTTATAATTTCTCACTCATATTTATCATTTATCCTTCTCTTGAGTCTTATATTTGAATGTCAAATTTTATATTCACCCTTGACCTTTTTATCAGGAATGCTTAAAAGTTCTCTATTTCATTAACTATCCATTTTCTCCCTATAAAATTATACTCAGTTTTGTTGGGTACCTTATTCTTGGTTATAATTCTAGCTCCCTTGTGTTCCAGAACATCATATTCTAAGCTTTCCATTCCTTTATGGTGGTAGCTGCTAAGTTTGTTTGATCCTCGCTGTGTCTCCATAGTATTTGAATAATTTTTTCTGGCTGCTAGCAGTATTTTCTCCCTGATCTGAGAGTTCTGGGGTTTTCTTCTAGAATTTCTTGTTGGGTTTATGTTCAGTCTTCAATTTTCTTTCACCTTTGCTTATAGATGTTTTGAAGATATTAAAAACTTCTGTGATTGTGTCTTGTAGTTCCTTGTTAACATAGTGGATTTTTTTAAGATTAGGTTCTTCTATTATTTCTTCATTTTTTCCAGACTTTAGACTTTATGTTAGTGTTGATCTCTGTGCATAAATGGAGCAGGAAGGAAGTCTAGCTTGGGTTTTTGTCTTTTATGTCCTGCTGCTGCTTTCACAACTTAGTCTAGGGGCCTACAAGTTTTTGGTGCTTCTGAAGTAGTATGATCCAGGAAGAGGTATGTTAACTACCCTACTGGTCAGAACTCTTCAAATTTTTTTTTTTGCTTTTTTTTTTTGGAGGGCAATTGGGGTTAAGTGACTTGCCCAAGGTCATACAGCTAGTTTTTGTGTTAAGTGTCTGAGGTCGAATTTGAACTCAGGTCCTCCTGACTCCAGGGCTGGTACTCTATTCACTAGCCACCCTGAACTCTTGAAATTCTTAATCCAATTTGGGTCTATTGGTTTGTATGTGGCTGAGTTTCCATAAACTGCTATTAGACTCAGTCACTTTTAGCCCATTGGGATGTTCTATAGATTCAGAGCAACTGAACCACTGGTTCCCCCTGGCTTTGTTTTCCTGTCTTAGTTTATTCCACTATAGGTTTATAATTGTGGCTAAAGGTCAGAAATGAGTCCCCACTCTGCTCTTAGGCTCAGAGCTATACAAATATGTTTTTTAAATTTGTTGCCTGATCCTTATATAGGCAGTGCCTCTGCTCCTTTTTGCTTTTTGGAGGGCAGAAGGTAGGGCAATTGGGGGTAAGTGAATTGCCCAAGGTCTCACAGCTAGTAAGTGTTAAGTGTCTGAGGTCATATTTGAACTCAGGTCCTCTTGACTCCAGGGCCGGTGCTCTATTCACTGCGCCACCTAGCCACCCCAACAATAGTATCAATCTGAAATATTAAAGCACTGTGAAATGTTCCTCACAGACCACCTCAGTATTCCCAGATATACTATTCACACAGCTCTCTCCTCTAAAGTGTTCTCTTGACTTAAAGGACTACATTATAGAAAAGACTAATAGCTTCACATTTAAAAGTGTAATCCTTTAAGTATAGAATCCCAGGCTTGTGGTCCTTCCCAAGAGAACAGTAATCTCTGTTTCCAAGATAGCACAAACTAGAATAGCACTCTTTCCTCTTACAAGATGTCGAGTCCCTCTAATGTTTGATAAGCAAAAGCAACGGTCCAATTCATATGTAACCTGTGTCCCTGTGGTCAAAATCTAGGTTTATTCATACTATATTAAATCTTGAGGTGGGGGAAGTAGTTTTCCTTTAATTGATTCACCCAGAGTTGCTTTTGGGAACTCTCATAATATAGCTCAAATATAAATTTTGTCTTGGTGTATACATTCATGGTCTCATATCCCATATAAGCACATTAAATAACAATACATTATCATGTACAGAAGAGCTATCTCAACTCCACAACACACAAAGCACAAGAAGGATTTTCATCAGCCCACAAATAATCAATACAGTTATCATTTTGAGTTCCATCTTTATATGGTTTCATGTAAGTTCCCATATTTCTACAGTTTCATAGCACTATCCTATGGTTTGGATTCCCTCAGAGGGGAAACCAATTTAGGGTCACTAGACAGACACTTCTTGACTATTTTTTGGTCTTACTTTATCCCCAGAGATACATTTAGGAGTCTAACTATATGGTCCTACCCTGAGGACTTATAGGAAAAATACATACATAATTGGGGCTGCTAGATATATATTACTAATAGCGGAGGGCAAAACCATATCTTTTGCTCTTCTACATTGTGATTTTGAATCCTTTGCTTTTCCTCCAGCATATAGGATGTGTGTCTTTTCTCTCCAAACCATGGCTCATGAGCTCCCATTATTGAACATACCTTAATAGTAATTGAACATTAATAGTATTGAATACATTAATACTAAGCCATTTAACACAATTAATACAAAGCAAAGACACTTACTAAAATGGCATAGCAGGAATAATAATAAAAAAGATCCCCCCTCCCCAAATCCCCCAAAACTTATGATATACTAGCCCACAAATAACAGTATCAGAGTAAAGAATATACACATATATAGTGTACCTCCATAAAGGGTCATACACAGGGAATCCACTTGACAAAGGGAATTCATCCTGGTAGATCAGTGCCTCATCAACTTATATTATAGTGTCTCACAATAGTTTCTTCCAGCACAGTATATCTACTGGATAGTATATCCAGCTAGTATATCCTAGTTCGCTAGGATTACTCCTTTTCAAAGCTAAAGGGACAGTTAAATAGAACAGTAGACAGAACACTGAGCCTGAAGTCAATTCAAAGACCTCAATTCAAATTCAGCCCCAGATACATATGAGCTGTGTGATCAAGTTACTTAACCTCTGTTTGCCCCACTTTCCTCATCTATAAAATGGGGATAATAATAGCACCTACCCCCAGGGCTATTGTGAGGATCAAATAAGATATTTGTAAAGTACTTTGCAGTAATGCCCGGTACACAGTAGGTATTATTAGCTGAACTCTCTGGACTTGCACTCTGTTGGGTACATTATATCCTATTGTGTGCTTTGTTCCACTGCAAGATGCCCTTGCTAGTGAGGATTAGGGAGGAGGGAGAAATTCCCTTTCCATCTCTTTTGCACTCAGGAGGCTTTCTCCTATACTCTGGAAGTACTTTGACTGTACAAGAGAAAAGGCTAGCTTCATCTTCCTTAACTTTTTCTCTGCTTAATTGCCATCTTCTGTGACAGATTTTCCTCTCTCAACTGACTCCTTGCAGAGTATGTTTTTCATTTTAAAGACCCATAGTAGTGTGGTTTATTCTTTAGCCATCTAATTCCTAGCTGCCCTATAGTTCCAACAATATGATGATTCAAAAAAATCATTCATCCTAAGGAAACAGCAATGTATAAACTCTTCTTTACATTTCCTTTACAAACTGTGAATGACTCACTCTCAGTATCACACACCCCAACCTGGGACCTCAACCCATGGGAAGCAGGCAGTACAGGAATTCAGGCTGAGTGTTGTAGCCAGCTCAGCAGCAAAATCCTGGGGAGCAAAGGTCCAAGACACTAGCCCAGTGGGACTTTGTATTTGAACTTGGTGAGACTAAGATTATACAGCAATGGTGTTAAACTGTGAGTCTAATTCCCCTACCTCTTAAGCCCCTATCACATCTAAAAGGGGCAAAACTTAACCACCTTGGTGTCTCTGTTCCCTTTGATCAGGAGTCATTTCATCAATCCTGCCTTCTTTCCTTTAAAAGAAAACAATATTAAAAGGCAGCTACACTCAGATTAAATACAATTACATTTGGTTCCGGAGCACATATGATGAAACACATGTTCCTCCCCTTGGTAGAGACTATCTGATGTGGTAACTGTTTCATTTGGCTTTATTTAGCTGTTGCCTTTTGTGAAAAAGGAGAGTGGATGGGTGAGGCTGGTAGCGAGGCAGATATCAGGAACCATCTGTAGCATAAAAAAAGACATAAACAAATCAACCAAATAATCCAAACCCACTAGCTATCCTGACATTTTGCATAATTCCCTTCAAGTTTCTTTTGAATTTTGCTGCTTGGATTCATCTAATCTAATTTTACCCATGAATGTTCTATAACCAGTCTGGTCTGGCTAAACTCTCTGGACTTGGGAAACTCACTACAAGGAAGTGAACTATTATACTACAGCTTATCCCAGGTTACTATGTCCAAGCAATTACTGTAGTATTCCTTACACTATCAATATGGTATAAAGCAAATCCAAACGCAAAAGATGAATGACAAAGAAACAAAGTCCAAAGATCCTGGTAAGGGAGTTGGTCCCCACTTCTGTCATACCTATTTCAAATTAATACATAAATTCACTACTTAATCTACTATTTAACAATATATCCTGCAATGAATTATGACTTCCACTTTCCCATCTATCTCTAACGTCCTCTCTCTAGAAGAAACTTGGCATTCAGAAAACTATTCCTGTCATGTCAATAATTTGGAATCTTCTTTTTTAATACAGTCAGTAAAGTAATTCTGATAGACTCTTAGGGTGACTAGACTACTCAGATTTATTTCATATCACATATCTACTTACTGATCAATAAAATAAAAATACATTTGGATCCACCAATCTCTGGCCTTTCCTATATTTGGAAGCACCTTTTCTCATACAACAGATTAGTTGTGGAAAGGAATAATAATAAAACTGCCTCTAATTTCTACTTCAAGTTTTCCCTTCTGCTGTATCTCCCTTGTGTCTCCCTCTACTCAGGAACCTTTCCTCACTTAAGGTTCATGATATTCAAATTTATTACTCATTCCAGATCCTGGTAGCTCTTTTCTACTAGTCTCTAAATCATTTTACTTCTTTTCTCAAGGAGCTTAGGGCCCAGTTCATGCTCTTCTCTATCCCACCTCCAGACTTCGTACTAGAGAACTTAACTAACATGTTGAGTTGCACACAGGGATGGTCATGCCCATAAATGTTCAACATTCATTATCAAGGATTCAAAAATTCCATTATCTGATCATAACTCCCTATGATTCCATGTCTCTTACATTTATTATTTGTCTTCATTGTAATTTCCAGTCTCTTTATCCCTCTACACTTTCTCAAATCTTTACCCCTGTCTCTAATTCACTTTTCTCCTTTCCCAATCTTGAGTGTACTGTTAACAAGTTCAATATTGCATTGTTCTCTATTGAATTCCTCTACCCCTTTTCTTATTGCTGTTTCTGCCTTGCTAATCTCTGACCAAGGATTACTCCCACTATCTCCCTCCTAAAATCCTACTCACATGTTGCTTAATGGAGTTGACAGAAACCATTCAATCATGCTAAATCCACTAAAAAAGATGTTATTTAATCCTAACTAGTCTCTTGCTGAAGCAAGAAAATCATTTTAGTTTTCTATCTCACTTTCCAGAGGAATTGTTCCCAGTCTTTTCTTCTCAAGCCTTACATATTTTTGCTTCCCTTTACCCTCTCAACTATGGTCCTAGCTTCACACTTTACCGAAGAAATTTGGGCCATTCAAGTGAGTTTTCTTTTCTCGCTTTCTCTAGATCTCAAAATTCTTTAGCAGAACCCTCCAATCTTTCCTCCTTTGCTTTAGTCATTGATGAAATTGCACCAAGGTCAACCCCTCTACATGTGACTTTTATCTCCATCCCCTCCTGTCTTCTACAGTGGGTTGTTCCCATTTTCATTTCTATCCCTAATCTCCAATATTTCCATATTTATTGGTTCCTTCCATGCAAAGTAAAAATTAATCCAAGTATCCCTCATCCTTCAAAAACCCTCTCTTAGCCCTGCAATCTTGTCAAACTAGCATCCTGTATCTCTCCTCTTTTTCACAGAAAACTCCTACCAAAAGCTATCTATAAATCTTACCTACATTTCTTCTCCTCTCATTCATCTCTTGAACCTCTGACATCTGAATTTTGAACTCATACATTCAACTGAAATAGTTCTCTCTCCAAAATTAACAATGATCTCTTAATTGTCAAGTATTATGGGCTTCCCCCCCCCAAAAAAAATCTTATCCTTCTTGAGTTCTATGTACCTTTAAAACCCTTTCTTTATTGCATTGGTTTCACTGAGTCCTTTTCCAAATATGGCATCACTGATGCATGAGTTCCTTCTGAGTTACTGATAGGCTAGGCCCTGAAGTTTCTTGTCTCGGAACCATCATGTTAGACTGACTGACTATATCTGAATTTGATTCAATTTCCAGACCTCTTAATGGATTGCTCTCCTGAACTTTTAAAGTGTGGCCATAGCCAAGTCAAATCTCCTTCAACTAAAAGCAGGAAAGAACAGTCATAAGAAAATTGAACACTTGATAGTTTATGAAAATCTCATAGGAAAATCATGAAAAAAGAGAAATATTAAACATATCCTTTACATATTACAATGCAATAAAATAGTAATAAATAAAAAACATTAAATGAAGACTAAATTATTTAATCCTAAAAAAAATTGGTAGAAAAAAGAACAAATTATAAAAATAATAAATTGTTTCATCAAAGGAAAAGATGACAAGATAATGTATCAAAACATTTGGCATGCAGCCAAATCAATCTCAGAGAAAATGTTACATACCTAAACATTTCATGAACAGAGGAAAAGAGATAATTTGAGGAATTAGGCCTATAACAAAAATAAGAAAAGCAATACATTAAAAAAAACAACTAAATATAAAATTAAAAATTCTGAAAATCAAAGTGGAGTTAAGCAAAATTAGAAAAAACAAAAATTTTATTGCTAAATAAAACATACAGCCACATTTAATGGAAAAAAATAAGCTGTTGTCTAATCTGGTATTTTTTTTAAGAAGGGGAAAACCATTTTACTAATATAAAAATAAAATGAACAAATTACAACAAATTGAGGGAAAATAAAAGAAATTATTAGAAACTTTTCCAATTATGTGTCAACTGAACTGATAACTTCAATGAGATAGATGGATATTTGCAAAAATATAAAATATCCAGATTAACAGAGCAAAAAATAGAGAATTTGAACATTTCAATCCCTGAAAAAAAGAATCTGAAAAACTGTAAATCGCGTCCAAAAGGAAAAAATTAAGGCAAGACAAATTTGAGTCAATTTTACTAAATATTCATTGAATAATTAACAATCTTGTTATATAAATTTTTTCCCAAAGTAAGTAAATAATAGATCCTTCCTCCTCATAGAAAGATCCAAACTCCTTCGTGAGACAATTACGGTCTCGATAACTAAACCCAGGAGAAAGAAAACAAAGGGGTAAAACTATAAGTCAATATCTATCATGAATATTAATATAAAATATTAGTTAAAATATTAGCAAAGACATATAATACATTTAATAATATATGTATCAATATGAAATATATTTAATATATTAAATATAATTTAAAAGATTACAAACTAAGACCAATTTGGATTAATTTAGCAATATACATTTGAGCCAATACTTGGAATATATAAACAAAATTAAACATCTTTAAAATAACAGTTAGGGAAAAGGATTGAATAGGACATGGACCTGTGATTTCATTGGTACAAGGAATTCTTAAATGAGGAACATTTCTCTAACAATGAAAGCCAGCTCCTTTTCTGCAACTTATAGCCTTGGAGAGTTGTCCATAGTTCTGAGAAGTTAAATGACTTATTGAGGATCACATACTAAGTATGTGTCAAAGATGGGACTTAAATCCAGAAGTTACAGGTTCTAAGACTGGATTTTTATCTGTTATGATAATGTTTTCTTCCTTTCAGCAAAACAATAAAATTTATATATCAATACATTAAGAAAAACGTTTCGACAAAGTACAAAACCCTTAATATATATGCATATGTGTATATGTATATATGCATGTATGTATGTATGTACATATGTATTAAAAATAAGGAAAATGGACCATTCCTTAACTTGGCAAATTCCTCTCCCTGTCTTAACTCTTTATAGTTTGGCTTCTGACTACAACATTAAATCCAAACTAGTCTCTCCAAAGTTATTGAAGAGCTCTTAATTGTCCAATCTAATGGCCTTTTCTCAGTGTTCATCCTTCTTGACCTATGCAGCCTCTGACACTGTCAATTACTTTCTTTTTGATACTCTCTTCTCTCTAAGATTTTGTGACACTACTTCCTCTTCATTCTCCTACCTATCTGACCATCTCCTTCTATTTAACCAGACCTTCTTAAAGTATTCTTTGCTGAATCTTTATTCAAATCATGTTTGTAAACCATGGCTATCCCACATGGTTCGGTTCAGGGCCTTTTTCTCCTTCTATATTATTTCACTTGATGCTCTTATCAGATTATCTTATCCAATGGATTTGATTATTATCATCTCTATACTGATGATTCTTACACCACTTATATCCCTAACCTTCCTTCTGACCAGTCTCACATATACACTTGCCTATTGGACATCTCAATTTCGATATCACATAGACAAATTCAGCATGTCCAAAACTGAACTCAGTATCTTTTTCTCTAATCCTTCTCTTATTTCTAACTTCCCTGTGTCTCTTGAGGGCACCAACATTCTCCCAGTCTCCCAGGCTTGAAGACTAAGTGCTGTCCTTAACTCCTAATTCTTTCTCACCCCCATATCCAAATTAGTTGCCAAAGTCTGTTGAATCATCTTTCACATATGCTTCCTTCACTTTTCTGACACTGCCACCACACTGGTGCAATCCTTAATCAACTCACACCTGGACTATTGCAATAATCTGCTGGCCAACTACTGTGGCCAGTGTAGTTGGTGGGCTAGTGAGCAGTGAGAATAAGGAGACGGGGGTGTAATCAATAGTCTGTTTATTACAAGACCATTTCATGCTGAGCCAAAGATGTAAGGAGCTCACAGAGTTTTTATGCCCCTCCCAGGAGAATGTAGACACCCCAAAATAATGCAGACAATGTAGAAAGATCCTAGGAAAGATCAAAGGAATGCAAATAATGTAGAAGGAGCCTCCCTTAATCCTGTTCACTATTTACTCTTGCTTAAGGTTAGTTACTTATTAGGGTATAATTCTAGGACCATATCTGGAGGCATAAACAAAAAAGATTACACACCCTTTTGCTATCTGCCCGGTAACCTTTGCCAATAACTGTATAGAACAGGGGAATATATCTAGTGAGGTCAAGGACTCCAAAACATTCCCTTCATAATACATCCTCTTGCTTGTCTGCCCTGTAGCCTTTCAGATAATAATATAGGGAAGGGGAACATTTCATTAGTGAAGCCAAGAAACTTCTGAAAGTTTGCTACATCTCCCCCATTTTAAAATTCAAAAGGATGCGGGCAGAATCATGTAATTGTACATTATATACCACTTGTCGAATGATACAAGAAAAACAGGAAATAAGGATGGGTAAACAAGTACATAAGACAAATAACACCACCCCTATCCCTGGGAAGGTTATTATTTGCTGTATTTGTCCAGGTAATATTCCCTGAGCTCTCTTTATCCAATCAACAATGTTTTTTTGCCTCCAAAGTTGGTAGTAGAGATTGCTGACTTTCTTGATCCATGAGACACGCCAAATTCTCTAAATCATTTATGTCAAGGGATGTGTTACAGTCACCCCATAGCCCATTAAGATGATTTCTAATTTGAGTTATGTTATATTCTGATTCATTATATGGTTTGTTTACCATACAGAAATATATATATTTATAATCACATATTAACCTTTGTCTAACTTGCATTAATTTAACCTCCTCAGCTATAGCAATTAAATCATCTCTAAGCTGATTTATTGCTTTATAAAACCTCTTGTTTATTTCTGATTGTAACAAGAATTCTCGTGAAACATTGACAGACAATTCGTGTAAAAATTGAGCTTGCATTATCTGATTTTGTACTGTGCTAATGGATACAGACAGAGCAACACTGCTCACTATAGTAGTAATTAAAGCAATTATCCCAACAACAATACAGGATATATACCTCTTTTTTTGATTGGAACCCAATAATTGATTAATTTGAGCAATAGAATGATCAGCATGAGAGTGAAACCAATTCTCACTCTCTACAGGTATTATTACCATACTAGGTCTTCTAACAACAAATAGCAATTGCCCTAAAGAATTATTATCATGACATTCAGAAACCTTACAATTAATACATGTGACATTGTAATGCTTATCAGTTTTAGTGATATTTACATTGCTCTGATTTCCCCACATGAGTGCATGCCTCCCTTTGTACAAGCACGTACAAAGGTATGGTCAGTCTTGCTCAAGTATTATTATATTATATTATTATTATATCCATTAGGAGCAAAAATAGCAAAAACTTTATTATTGGAGCCCATGGCAAAGGGATTTTCCATATTTCCAGGTTTCCTCTCTGTGAGTATCCAAACTTATTTTGTTTTGGATACCTGCCATGCCTATGATTGATGTTAGTGTCATTGTGCCAGGAAATGTCAGTTTGCTGTACCACCTGATAGCAAACAGGTAAGTCAGTCCTATAGTTTAAAAATGGGGGATCAGCTTGACCCAAAGATGAGTCCCACTCGTCTCAGTCTGGACACAGGGTCTAATGTTTATCCCACAATCCTGAACAATTTGAAAAAGTCCCCAAAATCCCCATAGTATATGTTGTGATGTTCTCAAAGCATGCTAGGTCCTTAACTCTGAAAATTCCTTTAGCATAGGCATTCCCATTCAGCTTTCCTTTAACTCTACTCTTTTGCATAGATATAGAAAATAGATTAACAGGAATGTCCACAAGGGCCTGTTTGAGTTTGCCCCAAGGATGATACTCATAATGATACTTGATAATTTGTACTAAGCTACATGAGGACATATTAAAAGTAGAAAAGCACAAAAGGCAGTTCATCAACTAACCCAGTAAAATTAAAATCAAGCACAGGACGGGTTACATTTGCAGCTGCCTGGGGCTGTGGTCTTTTAGGATTACTAATTGTGTGGTCAGTAACACCCCAGAATTTTTCTGCTGGTGTTTTATTTTCATGATCTAATGTCAAATAATTTATTACATATAGTGACAACCCCAACATTCGTCTTGGGGTACCCATACTCCAAATTCCTCCTTTTAATTTTTGGAGTGCAGTTTTAAGTGTGTGGTTTTTTTCTTTCAACAATTGCCTGACCTGTGGGGTTGTAAGGAAGTCCTGTAATATGGAGAATACCTCATTGAAGACAGAATTCAGCAAAGCCTTTTGAGGTGTAAGCGGGGCCATTGTCAGTCTTTAATTGTTTTGGCACACCCAGAGCAGCAAAGCATGTAATAAGATGTTCTTGAACATGAGAGGTTTTTTCCCCAGATATAGCATTTGCCCATGTAAACCCTCAATTTGTGTCCACAGTTACATGTATATATTTCAGTCTCCCAAAAAACAGAATAATGAGTAATATCAGACTGCCAATCATTGGGTAACAGTCCATGGGGATTTACACTCTTGGGTATAGAGGGACTGCAAATAACACATGATAGACAGCTTTTAACTATTAGCCTAGCTTGTTCTCTAGTGATATCAAAGGTCCTAGCAAGCATTCTAGCAGATTGATGAAATTTATGATGGGATTCCTTTGCTAATTCTAATGATCCCACAAGGATTTGATCCAGTTATGTGATTACCTCTAAAAAGTGGTCCAGGGAGACCAATATGAGATGGGATATGCATAATGTAAAAGGGATGTGATTTATTTTGTACGATATCTTGTAAATCACAGAACAATGTATATAACTGAGTTTTATTTCTACATATATTGGTTGTTTCTATCTTTTCAGTTACTTGGGCTGCATATTGAGAATCTGTAATAATATTAATAGACTTGAGGAAATAGGGTAAGAGCAGATATCATAGCTGTGAGCTCGTTCTTTTGGGTCGAATCATAAGGAGTGGTGATCATTTTCATAACCTGTTTATCAGGACAGTATACAGAAGCTCTGTAGTCTTTAGTGGCATCAGTGAATACATTAAATCCTGAAACAGGTTGATCCTTACATACCTTAGGGATTATGAACTCATTGTTTGTTAAGAATCTGAAAATGCCTTTTGGTGTATAATGTTGTATGGGGATAGCATATATTAACAACAATTGCCAAAATTCTTAATTCTCAATCAATTGCTGGATTTGGTCATGAGTATAAGGAACTTGTATAATTTCAGGCAATTGACCACTTAGGCATAGACATTGTCTGATCATTTTCTTTATGAGCTGAGCCACCCTATCGGCGTAAGTTTGTAAAGAATATTTTGGCTGATGTGAAATATAACCCCATTCAATCACTAAATAATTTTTCATTAAGGCACCTGTAGGGCTGTATTTCGTATTCAGCACAGTGAGTTGTATTCCAGTGGAGGGGTCTATCCTATATGTAATTGCAGTTCTGATAGCTTCCTGAATGTAATCCAATGCATTCCTAGCTTCAGGTGTAAGAATTCTAGGAGAATTAAGGTTGGTATTACCTTCCAGTAATTGGTATAATTGTGTTAAACATTCATTTAAAATTCCAAGACTAGATCTGATCCAATTTATATCCCCTATAAGCTTTTGCAAGTCATTTAATGTTTTGATATTATCTTTTCTGATTTCTAATTTTTTCAGACCTACAGTAGTGTTCTGTACCTTATTACCTAAATACATAAAAGGAGCTGTCTTCTGTTTCTTTTTAGGGGCTATCTTAAGTCCTACAGCAGCAAAATTATTTGTAACCTCCTCTAGTATTTTCTCTAAGGTAATCACATCTTGGTGTGCACATAGAACAGTATTCATGTAATGAATCAAGTAAGTTGTAGGGTATTTGTTTCTAGTTGATTCTGAGACCTTTGCCACAAACTTTTGACATAATATGGGACTGTTTTTCATCCCTTGGGGTAGTACCTTCCAATAGTATCTTTTTAAGAGTTTTTTTAGATTTATGGAAGGTATGGAAAATGCAAATTTTTCTCAGTCCTGACTTTGGAGAGGTATGCCATAGAAACAATCCTTTATGTCTATTACCCATAAAGGCCATTGTGATGGTACCATATTAGGAGATGGTAAACCAAGCCATAATGCTCCCGTATCCTTCATGACTTTATTTACTTCTTGCAAATTCATAAGCATCCTCCATTTTCCTGAATTCTTTTTTCTGATTGCAAAAATTGGAGAATTCCATGACCTATTTGTAATTTCAATATGACCTAACTTCAGCTGTTCTTGCACAATGTCTAATAGGGCAGCAATTTTTTTCTGCACTTAGGGGCCACTGATCCACCCATACTGGTTTTGTGGTAAGCCATTCAATAGGATCAGCTGTTGGCTGCCCATCAATCAGGGCCCCTCCTGAATATTTGTCATGATGGCAAACTTAAGTTGTGATAAAATATCTCTGCCCCATAAAGCCATTGGCAAGGAAGCCAAACAATATGGCTGGAATTTTCCTGACATGCCCTCAAATTCCCAAGTAAGTTTCCTCACACTTTTTAAAGGTTGACTAACTTCTCCTATGCCTTTCATATTTATATCTGATTTTTGAACAGTCCACTTCAGGTCCCATTGTTCCTGATTGATAATGGTCAGGTCTGCTCCTGTGTCTAAGAGACCTTGAATTCTCCTGCCCTCCGCATATATATAAAGGGTGGGTCTTGAGGTTATAATGATTTGAGACCACATGACCTCTGGATTCTGTATTTGAAATATCCGTTGTTCCTGTTTCAATTGGATCACAGAATTGCTGGGATTCATAATTTTAATTTTAATCTTATTGTAATCTTCCCAGTCTTTTTGTTCCACATAGGTTGGAGTGAATTGTATATCCATGTATTCTCCTTCTGAGGTAAAAGAAAGTACCCCCATGGCAGGAGCAGGAGAAAAACTCCTAAAAAGCACTTCTCTCTCCTGGCCTGGGTAAATGTTTAAAAATTTAACCTCAGGCTGTAAGATAACAGCAGTTACTTCAGAAGTGGAGGGATCCAAATCAACTTCCCCTCCTGAACTTTTGGAGTGCTGAACTGAACATAAGTCCCTGCTGTTTTTTGGCCTTTGAGGCCATTTCCTGAATTTCTAAATCTACATTCTGAAGCCCAATGAAAGCCCTTATGACATTTGGGGCATTTTCATTTTGGTCTTAATTTACTATTACTGCTGCCCACTTGACATTCCCTTTTGAAATGACCCACTTTGCCACATTTATAACAATTCTTATTTTGCCTATTCGTGGCTGCTTGCACTTCTGCTATAATTTGTGCTTGAAAGACCATATAGACTTTACCTCTATAGATTTTCTAATTAATTGATCCTAGGAGGCGTCAGCAGGAAGTGCCAAAAAAGCTTTCTTATGATCTAAATTGCAATTCCCTCTAGCTATTTGTCTTACAAATTCTTTCAATCCCACAGTACTTCCTAAGGTATGTTCAGCTGCTTGTTGAATTTTTGCCACAAAATCAGGAAACCATTCCTCAGGTCCCTACCTGATATTTGTAATTTTTTTTCCTGCTTGACCAGAACTGATTATCTTTTTCCATGCTTGTATGGCACAGTCTTGAATAGTACTATGTACTGCCACTGAATAGTCCATTTATGTGTTGGGCAATGTATTAGGTCGTCACCCAAAAGCATGAAAATACTGGGTGCGTTAGGTCTTTCTGCCAACATAAGATCATATAGCTTGCTATGACATTTTTCCTTATAATTGGCTTCCCAATGTAAGTAGTCCCCTGGGGTTAGGCAAATTTTAGCTGTTTGCCTCCAATCATATGGTTTCAAAGCTGTAGCTGCTAAATTTTCCAATAATGAAACCATATAAGAAGCTGTTGTCGCGTACTCCTATACAGCCTTTTTTTATCTCCTTAAGATCTTTTATATTCAATTTCTGCCATGTTCTATTGCCCTGGGCATCTACTATAACAGGGTATGCCAACAAATTGCAGCGTTTAAATCCCATTTCTCTTAATGACTCTCCTTCCTCTTTCATGAGTTTTTGAAAAAGTGTATATAATTCTGAAACTACAGTGGGACTTGCCATTAGGTTTCCCAGCCTTTTCCTTTCCCCATGTGGGATTATAGGGCAGGCTTGGGCTGAGGTTAACAGGTTTGGTGTTCAGGGGGTGGGGTCTGTTCCTGATCATTGCCTTCACTCTCACCCATGACACTCAATATTTCTTTAAGACCTGTTTTGTCTGCTAGGCATACTTTAATGACATTATAAATTGCAAATATGGCACCAGAGTCACTCTCCTGTCCATTCTCCTTAAAGTAATTAACTAAAGCCTCTCCTACTGCTTCCCAATCAGGTCCTCTGATCTCAGAGCCACTAGGGAACCATGGGGCTGCCTGATAGACTATTTAAAAAAATTTTTTTCAGAATCTGTTTCTTAACTGAAATCCCTTTCTTACACACTATAAGTTGTAATATTCTCAGATCTTTTCCTTCATCTTTTAAACCCTTCACTAAGCATCCTCCCATACTATGTCTCTGTGAGCTCTGATAATGAAAAATTGAACATGCCCAGGAATGCCCTTCTAGAGCCTTCCCCTTACCTTGAAAGAAATTGATTGTCCCTAGGATTTCATGCAGGCCTGCTTCTTGCCGGCAAATCCTGGGGGTCCACAGCTAGAGACTCAATCAGCAGTCCTGATGCCCCCACATTGTGGGCGCCACTTACTGCGGCCAGTGCAGTTGGTGGGCTAGTGAGCAGTGAGAATAACAAGATGGGGATTTAATCAATAGTCTGTTTATTATAAGACCATTTCATACAGAGCCAAAGATGCAAAGAGCTCACAGAGCTTTTATGCCCCTGCCAGGAGAATGTAGACACCCCAAAAGAATGCAGACAATGTAGAAAGATCCTACATCAAAGGAATGCAAATAATGTAGAAGGAGCCACCCTTAATCCTGTTCACTATTTACTCTTGATTAAGGTTAGTTACTTATTAGGGTATTATTCTAGGACCCTACCTGCAGGCATAAACAAAAAAGATTACATGCCCTCTTGCTATCTGCCCGGTAACCTTTGCAGATAACTGTATAGGACAGAGGAATATACCTAGTGAGGTTAAGGGACCCCAAAACATTCCCTTCATAATGCAATCTCTTACTTGTCTGCCCTGTAGCCTTTCAGATAATAATATAGGGAAGGGGAACATTTCATTAGTGAAGCCGAGAAACTTCTGAAAGTTCTCTACACCTTACCACAAGTCTTTCTCTACTCCAATCCATCATTCATTCAGTTGGCAACCTGATCTTCCTAAAGAAGATTTGACCATGCCACTCCACTATTCAATAAACTCCAATAACTCCATAGTACCTCCAAGATCAAATATAAAATGCTCTGTTTTAGAAAAGGTCAAAGTCTCCCTTCCACCTTTCTAGTCTTCTTACACCCTCCCTTCTTCTACCCCCTCCACCCCTCATTATAGTCTATAATTCAGTAGCACTGGCATCCTTGCTATTCCTCACACAAGGTACCTCATCTCCAGACTCCATGCATTTTCACTGACTGCACTCATTCCTCTTTCTCCTCATCTCCACCTCCTGACTTCCCTGTTTCCTTCATATCCCAGTTAAAATTCTACAGGCAGCCTTTCCCAGTCTCTTTCTAATGCCTTCCTGCTTTTGATTATCTCCAATTTATCCTCTAAATATCTTGTTCATACATAATTATTTCCATGTAACCTCTCCCATTCAAGGGTGTACCAGAGCCAATTGTTAAATTTTCAATGTGAGCATTTACATTTTAGAAATATCAGCACACTACAAATTAAGACTCAATTTATTCTTTGTTGAATGTCTAGACTTTAGAAAATATCTATAATCCAGATAAAACTTAAGTTTGTGAATACATTTTCTCCTCTGCCCACAGACCAGTTATAAAACACTTAACAGTACAATCCTATATTGCACTATAAACGTTGCTTGAAGTCCCTGTCAGATTGAAAGACTGATAAATATAGGCTAATAATAACTGACCTTTATATTACACTTTAAGGTTTGCAAAGTGCTTTATATCCATTATGTCATTTGAACCTTACAACACCCCTACTCCAAATAGACTATGAACTCTTCTTAGCACAGTCCCTGCCTATAGCAACAAGCATGTCAGCATACTCAGAATGACTGCTAGCACAGGTTCTTAAATCTGCTTTTCTAAAGGAAAGCAACTCAGAATGGGTTAATAATCTTGCTTTAATCAAACATATGTCATTTACCTAGTTTAGGGGAAAAAGTCAGCACCCTGAACTTCAGAGAATACAAACAAGTTACAAGCAGACAGAGAAACAGATCAGCAGACAGACTTCCAGCTGTCTGATCATTACATCTATACCTAGTCAGTTACCAGAGAGGGAAGCACCAACATCTGGGTTTTCGAAACCGGGGGACTAAACGGCTGCCCAGAGTCTTGTTTGGTCAAATCACACAACTCTTCTCAAAGTGAGCCCAAAACAAAACCTCACATCAGGGTATATATAGCCTTCTCCTGCCTCAGAGAATGTCATAACCTTCTTGATCCACTGTCCAGTCACAAAGTATCAAGGTATGGACATTCCTGAAAGACAAGCCTCCTGCGACAGGCTCCAGGTGACCACATTCAGCCTATTAGGGCGAAGAGTATATTTTCTTTTTTTTTTTTTTTTGTAGAAGAGGATTGTGAAGAAGTTTATTAAGCTTTATTAAATTAAACATTAAATTAAATTATCAAATTAATATCAACCCATTAATACCCTGTCTTAGATATTGCTCTAAAATCATTTTGCTTTGAACACTCCCTGTGTCATTGCACAGTGCTGTCCATTTGTCCCTATACCCCTGCCCTGATGGGGGATTTGGCTTAATTCTGTTTCACAAGCAATTATTAAGTATTTCCTTGCATCAGGTACCCTGTCAAATCATGGGAATACATGGACAAAAAAGAAATATCATTTTCTATCAAGGAGCTCTATTTTGTTGTGGAGTTGTTTCAGTTGTATCCAATTCTTTGTGACCCCATTTGGGGTTTTCTTGGCAAAGGTACTGGAGAGCTTTCCCATTTCCTTCTCCAGCTCACTTTACAGGTGAGGAAACTGAGGTAAACAAGGTTAAGTGACTTGCCCAGGGTCACATACCTAGTAAGTATGTGAGGCCATATTTGAACTCAGGAAGATGCATCTTCCTGAATCTGGGACCAGTACTCTATCCACTGTGTCACTAAAAGTTATTGCTAAAAGTTATTACTTGCTGTGTGTACCTGGGCAAGTCTAAAGTTATTTCTCATCCTGATATCACATTGATGGATACACTCCACAGGGAGTATTTCAAAGCCACATTAATTTAGAGTATGATCTAGCACAGGGTATTAATGAGTTAAACTGTTTATTAATTTGATAACATATATATATATATATATAAAACACCTCTTCACAAACCTGACACGGGGAAATGTCTGACCATGGACACAATCTTTGAATCCCTAAACTTGTCAGGTGCTGGCTCTGTAAAGGTGCTAGAATATTGGCCCTCACTTTTTTTTTTAAATTAATTTGTTTGTTTCCTTTTAGTTTACAGGATTCAATTTCACAATTCCTTGAGTTTCACATTTTGTCCCCCTCCCTCCCCTCCCCCCCCATGGCAGCATATAGTCAAGTATAGGATCTGTAAATACTTTCACATTATACATTAGTCAGATTATAAGGATGGATTGTACCAGCTGGAATGAAAAATGGTAAAGAGGACATAAAACCAAATAAGAGAAGGAAAAAGATCAGTTATTTTGCTTCCACCTGAATATAAACTTAGTTCTTTCTAGTTCTTTCTCTGAATGCACATATTTCTCTCCATCATGAGTCTTTTGGGATTGACTTATATCACTGCATTGCTGAGAAGAGTCCAGTCTATCAAAGCTGGTCATCACACATATGTTGTGTCTGTAATTGTGTACAAATTTCTACTGGTTCTACTCTTCTCACTCACCATCAGTTTGCATAAGCCTCTCCAGGTAAATATGAAGACCGTCTGCTCCTTGTTTCTTATAGCACAATAGTATTCCATAACATGCATATGCCACAACTTGTTCAGCCATTCCCTAATTGATGGGCACCCCCTTAATTTCCAATTCTTTGCTACCACAAAAAGAGCTGCTATAAACATTTTTGTACATATGGGTCTTTCTCCCATTTCTATGATCTCTTTGGGATATAACCCTAGGAGTGGTATTGCTGGATCAAAGGGTATGAAAGTATAGCCCTTTGGGCATAATTCCAGATTGCTCTCCAGAAAGGCTGGATCAGTTCACAACTCCACCAGCAATGCATTAGTGTTCCAATTTGCCCACATCCTCTCCAGCATTTGTCATTTTCCTGTTTTGTCATCTTAACCAATCTGACTGGTGAGATGTGGTACCTCAGAGTTGTTTTGATTTGCATTTCTCTAATCAATAGTGAATTAGAGCATTTCTTCATGTGCTTATAGATATCTTTAATTTCTTTCTCTGAAAACTGCCTGTTCATATCCTTTGACCATTTATCAATTGGGGAATGATTTGTATGCTTATAAATTTGACTCAATTCTCTGTATATTTTAGAAATGAGTCCTTTGTCAGAGACATAGGTTGTAAAGATTCTTTCCCAATTTCCCACCTCCTCTTAAACTTGGTTACATTGGCTTTGTTTGTACAAAGGCTTTTCAATTTCATGTAGTCAAAATTATCCATTTTACATTTTATAATGTTCTCTAATTCTTGTTTAGTCATAAAGTCTTTCCCTCTCCACAAGTCTGATAGGTAAACTATTCCCTGTTTTAGGAGACTGCTTACAGTATCAACCTTTATACCTAGATCATGCACCCATTTAGACTTGATTTTGGTATATGGTGTTAGATAATGGTCTATGCCCAGTTTCTGCCATACTATATTCCAGTTTTCCCAGCAGTTTTTGTCAAATAGTGAGTTCTTATCCCCAAAACCAGGGTCTGGGGATTTATCAAACAATAGATTACTATAGTCATGGACTTCTGAATCTCTTGTGCCTAATCTATTCCTTTGATCCACTCCTCTATTCCTCAGCCAGTGCCAAGTAGTTTTGATAACTGCTGCTTTATAATACAGATTGAAAACTGGTATAGCTAATCCACCTTCCCTAGCATTTCTTTTCATTAATTCCCTTGATATTCTGGACCATTTATTCTTCCAAATGAATTTTGTTACTATTTTTTCTAGCTCTATAAAGTAGTTTTTGGTAAATTAAGTGGTATGGCACTAAGTATATAATTTAATTTAGGTAAAATTGTCATTTTCATTATATTAGCTCAACCTAGCCACGAGCAATTGATATTTTTCCAATTAGTTAGATCTGACTTTATTTGTGTGAAAAGTGTTTTGTAGTTGTGGTCATATAGGTCCTGGGTTTGTTTTGGCAGATAGATTCCCAAATATTTTATAATGTCTACAGTAACTTTAAATGGGATTTCTCTTACTATCTCTTGCTGTTGAATTTCATTGGAAATATATAGGAATGCTGAGGATTTATGTGGGTTTATTTTAAATCCTGCAACTTTGCCAAATTTATTTATTGTCTCAAGTAGTTTTTTACTTGATTCTCTAGGATTCTTTAAGTATATCATCATATCATCTGCAAAGAGTGATAGCTTGGTTTCTTCTTTGCCTAATTTGATTCCTTTGATTTCTTTTTCTTCTCTAATTGCTACTGCTAGCATTTCTAGTACCAGATTGAATAAGAGGGGTGATAGTGGACACCCTTGTTTCACCCCTGATCTTATGGGAAATGCTTCTAGCTTCTCCCCATTACATATAATACTTGCTGATAGCTTTAAATAGATACTACCTATTATTTTAAGGAAGGCTCCATTTATTCCTATACTTTCTAATGTTTTTAATAGGAATGGATGTTGTATTTTGTCAAAAGCCTTTTCTGCATCTATTAAGATGATCACGTGGTTTCTGCTAGTTTTATTGTGGATATGATCAATTATACTGATGGTTTTCCTAATATTAAACCATCCTTTCATTCCCGGAATAAATCCTGCCTGATCAAAGTGTATTATTCTTGAGATAAGTTGCTGTAGTCTTTTTGCTAGTATTTTATTTAGAATTTTTGCATCTATATTCATGAGGGAGATTGGTCTATAATTTTCTTTCTCTGTTTTATCTCTTCCTGATTTAGGTATCAGTACCATACTTGTGTCATAAAAAGAATTTGGTAGGACTCCTTCTTCACTAATTTTCCAAAATAGTTTGTAGAGTATTGGAATCAATTGTTCTTTAAATGTTTGATAGAATTCACTAGTGAATCCATCTGGCCCTGGAGATTTTTTCCTAGGGAGTTGACTGATGGCTTGTTCAATTTCTTTTTCTGAGATGGGATGATTACTCCTCAGTTAATCTGGGCAATTTGTGTATTTGTAAATATTCATCCATTTCCCTAAAATTGTCAAATTTATATGCATACAATTGGGAAAAATAATTCCTAAATATTGTTTTGATTTCCTCTTCATTGGAGGTAGATTCACCCTTTTCATTTTTGATACTTATAATTTGGTTTTCTTCTTTCTTTTTTTATCATATTGACTAAGGGTCTATCAATTTTGTTGTTTTTTTCATAAAACCAGCTCTTGGTTTTATTTATTAATTCAATAGTTTTCTTAATTTCAATTTTATTAATCTCTCCTTTTGTTTTCAATATTTCTAATTTAGTATTTAATTGGAGATTTTGAATTTGTTGAGAGAATTATTCATTTTGTTTTCAGAGTTCCTTTTGATCTCATCTAGGAGAGCCTTCTGTGGTTGGGACCCATTCCCTGTTGAAGTTTCAGCTTTGGGTGTGGAGTCCACATTGTCTCCCTCTGAGGATAATAGGAGTCCAGAGTCTTTGTCTTTGTAGTCTGCCTTCTACCCATTTTGAGGCAGGGTCCTAGCCACGTCATTACTCTAGGGATCCCAAGCCTTTACTGTAGAGAGTTTTACCCTGGGGCAAGAGTTACTATGTTTTCGGGGGCGGGGGGGTTTGGAGTAAGTGAGGTTCACTCTGTCATCCTGGTCTTTGGAGGTCCTGAAAAGGGCTTTTTAAAAAAATTTCTGGGCTATGAAGTGGTAGCCCTGGGAGTGTTTGCTGTCCAGGACAGGGCCCCCTGTATTTGCTTCTTACCTTGCTCTTTTCAGTCCCAGCCCTTTGGTGATAGGCCTGGTAGTAGACCTTGTGGTTGGTGGGAAGCCTTGCCCTCCTAGTTGATCAGGTCCCTTCCGGGCCTGCTTCCTCATCTGCAGGCCGGCACCTTCTGGGCCTGCGTCTGGGGAAGAGTATATTTTTAAGTCTGGGAAGGTTCTCAGAGTCACTTAAGCCTATCAAAGGGCCTAGTGGCAGGGAGATCTTAAATTCCCATTCCCATAACACTGCCACATAGTAGGTGTTTATTAAATGACTATTCTGTGATATAATTTTGAACCAATCACTAAGAAAACATATACACAGAGATGCACACAGACACAGACACAGATAGACACCCCCCCCCACACACACACACACAGGTTCCTATCCTGAAAAATAAAAGGAACAAAAAAAGAAAAAAAAAAACAAGACAAGATACATCTGTTGGGCAATGACTGTTATTAACGAACAAGAGTCTAAATTTAAATTTAATTGTTAAAAGAATGAAAGGAAAAACAGTTACTAGAAAACATCATGGCAAGGGCTTTCTCCTTTACTGATCAGTTTTGTTGTAAATTCACAGCAAATTTCATATATATTTATTCCTTTAAGGGTTTCCCTTCTTTTAAGACATGATAATTTTATAAGAATTCATTTTGTTCTTAAGCCATTTTATTGTGAATTAAGTGATGTAATTATTAAGAGGGTGCTGAGGAGGATGATCTAGAGATTTAGGAAAAATGACATTTATTAACTCAAAATAAAAGGTACTTCAAAGAAAGTTTTCTAACATATCCTGTCCTTTCCAGTTCAAAGATTAGGCCTGGGCTTGTATTAGAGAACATGTAAGAATTCTCCTTGGTTAACATTCATCTCACCCCCATCACCTCCTGTAGAAAGTTTGCTAGAAGTCCAAACCAATATTTAGACTATCTACATAAACTCTCTAAGGTGGTATACTGTAACTTCTAAAATTGAGTTGTTAGAGAAGCAAAAACATTTTCAGATTTCCAATAATTTTATCTTTCATTTTATGCCAAAGATATAAATTTACATCCAGCATTTGCTTTAATCATATGGCCCTCCCAATCTTATCAGGCAGCCAGAAGAAACAGGAAATGTAATAAAATCTTATACTTCCATAAAACATAGAATAAATGTGTTTTTGACCTAAGGTATCACGGTAAACTGTGTAGATTTAATATTTTTGAAAATTCTGCATGTGCTAAATGAGTTATATTATTTGATATCAGGCACTGTGCTAAGTGCTGGAAAAAAACATAATATAATAACATATGATAGCAATGATTTTTTGAAAACAGAACCAAAGGCCATAATGACAATACCCAACTGAGCTTTTAGGTCATTCAGGCAATAACTAAATTCTACATTTCAGTTTCCATCATGTCCAGCTCTTTCTGACCCCATTTGGGATTTTCTTGGCAAAGATACTGGAGTGGTTTGTTATTTCCTTCTCCAACTCATTTTACAGATGAGGAAATTGAGCAGGATTAAGTGACTTTCCCAGGGTCACTCAGCTAGTAAGTGTCTTGAGGGAAGATTTGAACTCAGAAACATAAGTTTTCTTGACTCCAGGTTCAGCATTCTACCACTATGCCACCTACCTGCCCCTCAGTCTCAACTAAGTCAACTGTATTTTTCTCTTAATGTTTGTTACAATAGAAGCTTCTAGGAGTTTTTTGTTTGTTTTTGCACCATTGTGAAAATGTAACAGAACAATGATAAGACTTTGAAAATTTGGAAAATTATCCCCTCACCTTTCCTCCTCATTCACTACCCTATAGCCACTTCTCTTTCTAAGACCACAGAGTTCTTCACCTTCCTCTCTTTGCTAGTCTTTGATTTGATCCCTGCCCCTTCATGTATCCTTCCATATTTTAATGTAGTCCCACAAAAAAAGCATTCACCTGTAGGTAATATGCTGCCAGGTTCTTTTCATAATATTTCCTGTTGTTCTCTTCACCAATGCCTTTCTCAGATTTCTGCCTGCACCCCTCTCCTCTTATATACATTTAGAAAGAAGTCTCTTACTGGTCTTACTATTGCTATTGCTGTCTACATCTATTCACTTTTGCTTCACTTCCATTGTTTAGGAGTATTTGAGATGCATATAATCCTTTTGATTTGGATTTCTTTCTAATAATGTATCAAACTTTTCTTTACATTTGAACATCTATTTTTTTTCTCCTGTATTATGAGGCTCAAATTTTCAGGATAAATCTCTCTGGGTTACATCCTGAGTTCCAGTGTTCTTCAGAACACATTATTCAAATTCCTCTTCCTTTTTTCTAATGGATACAGAATACAGCTCTCTCTCTCTCTCTCTCTCTCTCTCTCTCTCTCTCTCT
>NW_027185877.1:13867470-13910479 GCF_028583685.1 Petaurus breviceps papuanus | reverse complement strand
AGAGGTATATTTTCCCAGCTGATGAGAGGTTAAGCCCAATAGTCAAACAGTGAACAAAGAAGTAATTTTGTTTGATACAGATTTTCTTGAATGGACTGATGACATTAAAGCCTACAGTGCAGATCTGTGAGTTACCCTTAAGCCTATGAGCTTTCCTCCCTCATGTGCTTTCCTGCCAAATTCCAAAGTGTGCCAACTCTTCACCATGGTTATTAAATGCATGGATTGAAAAGTATGTCAGTTTTACATGTGTATTATAATGCATTTTATTTACTGACCTTAATATATTAGTATCTACTACTTTTTTTGTTAAGTAAATGACTATTTTAAGATTTAAAAGCATCATTATTTTGAATGACTTATTTTGTAAATATCATACAATGTAGGGTATATTATGTTGTGATTGACTATTTTTGTAGATAGAAAATGTATCAGAGGGGAGCTCATGAGCTAGAATGGTAAGTAGAGGAAATGTATTCCCACTCAATGAAGTTTCTCATAGGAACTAAGAAAATCTGCCCTGCCAAGTTAAGGACATGTTTGAATGCATGAACCAATACAGAGAGTAAGTGGATATCAACATTCTCTTCACGAGAGGTGTTTTACATATATTCTGCAATATTAGTAGTGGCTATTCCGCATTGCAAATTATTACACACAATATCTCACCACTCACCAATGCTCAAACACACTGCCAGGTGTCACTGCTGGTGTTGAACATACAATCAGCAGGTATTTGCAAAAATGTTTAGTTGTCTTTTACTGCAAATGAATATCAAGAGAGAGAAATGGGAGGAGGTGGGAAGCAAATGTATGACTAAAGGAAAATTCCAGGTGTTAGAATTACATTAATTAAATCAATTAAAGTTCTTTAGTAAAAGAATTTGGATGATCTCGGCTTTTGCCACAAGATTTATAGGCAAACCTAAAGAGTTGAAAAGAGGAAGAAGAAAGATTAAGTAGTGCTATAGTATTTGACTAATGCTGAAAGATTAAATAAATGAATGTTTTGTCTGTTGCTAAGGAGAAGTTCAAGGAGCTGCAAACACCTGAAGGACAAAAAGGGGTGGGGGGGGAGGAGTGAGAGGGGGAAGGGTTTCCATACTATCAGAAAAAGAGAGAGATCAAGACAAATATTTCTACAAGTGGTGAAGAGGAGGCATGGGCAATGGCAATAAGGGCAGCACATACTCCACAAAATAGCTTGAGGAAAGTTCTAAAATATAGCCACTGAGTCCGTTCTAGAAAAATAGGCACTAGGCTTCCTGATAGATAAATAGAATAGCCACTCCTAATATATAAAAATGAAAAGTCAACAAACAACAATGAAAAGTTCTACTAAGAATATACTATGTTCCAAATATTGTGCTCACCCCTGGATAATACATTAGATTATATAATATAGTACACAAAAGTGACATATATTCAAATTACATTAGTACAAAATACAGCATTCTAGTTGCTTAAGAGTCAAGCAAATAAGATGCTACATCAGTTCTCACAAAGGAAAGACTTGGGGTGAGTGTGGAGATTAGAGGCTTCATGAAAGGGATGGACAATTGAGATGGACATGAAAAATGGACAAGATTGGAGGCAGGTAGGTGGTACAGTAAATAGAGCACTGGCCCTGGAGTCCGGAGGACCTGAGTTCAAATCAGGCCTCAGACACTTAACACTTACTAGCCGTGTGACCTTGGGCAAATCACTTAACCCCAATTGCCCTGCCTTCCCGCCTCCAAAAAAGCAAAGCAAAACAAAACAAAAATAGGAATGGAGAAGATTCCATGTGGATAACATGTGGAGGCTTGGGGAGGGGCAGGAAGATCTTTTCAGGAAAAAAATGACATGAACACAGGTAAGGAGGTGAGAAAGTGTAAAATATAAATGAAGACTGGCAAAGAGTTCACTTTACCTTATAACTGAGTTTGTAAAGCTATAACTACCAGTGGATCAAAGATATGGACTAGGTATGTGCCTCCTCAGTAATAACCAAGTCTGAATTTGCTTCTACTTCCATGAGCTCAGACTGTGGGGCCATGAGACTGATTCATGACCCGAACTGATATACTCTCTCAAGCTGTGTCTTAAAATGTCACTGGAATTGCAATCTATATTGTGATATATAATAGTATTATATTATATATTATTGGAATAAAATACAATATTTTGTCAATATATTCAATTTAATGATTATCATCTTTAAAAAAAATTCCTTTCTTTGATTACATATTTATTATTTTTTATTCAACTTATATTCAATATAAGTTTAAATAACTTTTTACAATCAAGTTTTCTTTTGTGTCTTTATCTAGACTGTGGGTCTCATTACTTCTGGACTCTCACAGACTTGGTTTCAAATGGTAATTTCCTATTTTGACTGGCTTTTGCCTTCACTAAGGTTGAAAATTGGAAACATCTGAAGTTAATTCAGGCCTTCAGTGATTCACCATGTTAACATATCCCAATAAAGAATAGCACTGAAACAATAAAACACTTAATTAGAACAAAAATGAATAAAAAAGGAACTAAAAACAGCAGCAGCTGTTTTCTGGACATCCTCTCTCCTGCCATAATAGTTTGAAAATGAGCTCTTCCAAAAGGCACATCTCTTTGAAGCTAGAATAAAGAATGGTACACATCAAAGAGGGCAGCCTTTGCATTGCTTCTTGAAAATACCCTTGGTAATGTAATGGAGACTGTATCCCATAGGGATACACCAAACTAATCTGCCAGCTCCTGCTCAGCCATACTGCTGGACCACAAGTGACAGATTCAAGTGCTTAGAGATGGGTCCTTTAATCCTGTGATAGTTGTAAGAAAGGGGCTGCATACGTTTTAAAAAGGAGAGACAGATTCAGCCCCCTCTGTCTTTCTACCTTTGGAACATGTGGAAGTATTTCTCTTTTGGGATTTCCTTTGACAGGGCAGGAGGAAGGATGAGTTTTACCCCTAACTTGACAAAATGGCAAACTGCTGGAGCAGGGTCTAATAATGAGCTATTTTCAACATGTTGAGTTTAAGATGCCTCCATGATATTCACTTAAAGATGTTCAATTTACATTTGGTAATGCAGGACTAGAGTTCAGGAGAAAGGCTAGAGTTGGATATATAAATTTAGGAGTTAACTCCATAGAGAGAATAGTTGAACCTTTGGGAGCTGATGAGATGAGAGAACATATTAGATAGATAGATAGACAGACAGACAGACAGATAGATGGATAGATAGATAGATGAGTGTGATAAGAGACAGACAGACAGACAGATAGATAGATAGATAGATAGATAGATAGATAGATGGATAGATGAATGTGATAAGAATATATTGAGGGAATATATAGATAAAAAAGAGAACCTGGGAAAGATATCCACAGCTGGTGGAAGGATGCTTGAAAATAATCCAGCAAAAATGACTGAAAAGAAGCACCCAGACAGGTACAAGAAAAAAACAAAGGATACTAATATCTCAGAAACCCAAGAAAGAAAAAGTATCCAGAAGGAAGTGGGGGGATGGGGAATCAACAATATTAAATGTTGCAGAAATATCTACAAGGAGTAATACAATAAGAAAAGTGCCATCAGATTTGGAAATTAAAAGGTAACTTTAGATAGAGCAATTTCATTTGGATGATTGTAAAGCCAAGCATGAGTAGCTCGTCTAAGAACTGCTACTATGAATAACTTTAAGAAGCTAATCACATAGTATAGTAAACTTTCTATTTATTCAGCAATAAACTAAAAAAAAACATTCAAGAAACTAAAGCACAATATTAACTACAATATAACATAACTTTTTACTAAGGTGGCCACATAGTCTTAAACAAAACATATCATTCAGTAAATCACAATCTCCTCAATCAACACAGAGTACTCAAGTAAAGTCTTCTTTCATCTTCCTTAAGGAGTAATCATCCTTAAATTAATCATCTTTAAAGGGTAGCAGAAAGTACAAACACCATCTACCCTTGGGTCACAATTAAATCACAATCTCATCAGTCAATGTACCCAGGGAAAGACCTTTTTCATCTTAATTCTGTGGTTGACTTCCAAACCTCAAGACTCCTCTTCCATGGGCTTGCCACTCCCAGCTCTTGCTTGGATTCACTGAATTCTTGCCTGGATTCACACACAGGCAGCTCTCTGTTCTGGTTCTATATCTCAGCCCACTGAGACTATTCCACACCAAACCCTTCACAGTTTCTGTTTCTAGGAAAATAAAGCTTAACAGAGCCACAACAAACAGAATTACAACAGTATTTACACAGATTGCTGGCACTATCATATCAGTTCACTTTCTTTCTGACAAAGTACTACAAATCAACAGACAAAGCTTCTGTCTGAGAAATCAAACCCAAATCAGCATTAAAGTTCCAGGATTTCTGTAAACAGCAGTAAAGTCCTCTTTCAGGGCTTCTGTATCAGCTATAAAGTCCTCTCACAACAGACAGAATGCTTCATTCTGACAAAGAAACATCAGGACAAGACAGAAAGATTGCTAAAATCACATTCTGACAAAGAAACATCAAGACAGAAAGATTGCTAAAATCAGATTCTCCCTCTCAGTTGTGCTTGGTTCCAGATCCATGCTCACATTTTTCTTTGCTCTGTTCCACCCTTCTTGTTCTGCTCTTTTGACAATCTTCTCCCACTGTGGGCTCCATGTGATGACATTAGACCTATTAAGGGCAGGGAAGGTCTCCAAACTCCCTTAGGCCTATTAATGTATATTGATTCCAAAAAAGAATAGATACAATCAAAGGTGAGGCTCAAAGGCGCTTGAATAGGTGAAGCATAGATCAAAGTACTACTTTGCTTTCCATTACAATGATAAAGACAGAGGTCAGAATTTAATGTGTTGATAAGGGAGTGTGAGATGACAAAATGGAGGTAATGAGGAGAGAAAGCTTTTTCTAGGAGTTTGGGGTGAAAGAGAAGAAAGATATAGAATGGTAGTAGTGATAGTAGAATTAAATAAAGATTTTTTTAAAGATGGGAAGGAAATCTCTCTCTTCCATCCAAACAGCCCATTTAACCATTCACCTTCTTTCTCTCTCTCCCCCCACACACATATGTATATGTAAATAGGCATGTATATGTAAGTAGGCATTATATATACATATATATGTGTGTGTGTGTATATATATATATATATACACACACTCAAATAGGGATGCACTCATGTATATATATATATATATATAAATGGGCCAAGCTGCCCTGTTGGTGAGTGAGCAAGCATAAACTCCTGTCTAGCTAGCTCTATATCAACCAGATCAGTTTTCACATTGAGTCTTCACTATCTTTTTCTTATTTACCATGCCATCCTGACATGGATTCATTTCCACCCACACTTTTTACCTTTTGCACTGTCAACCACAATCATGTGCATATTGCCATCACTACTGGAAAGTGAATTTAAATGGATTATTCTATGTCTTCACTCACATCTTGTGACTTTCTAGACCAAAATATCCTTATATGTGTTGCCTACTACATTAGCACATAACCCCCTTGAGAGCAAATCTGTTTTACTTTTATATTTGTGTCTTCAGAAAATAACACAGTGTTTAGCACACAGGAAGCTCTTCATAAATACTTTTCATTAATTTAATTCATATGGGTATATTTATAAACAATAAAGAAAGAACCAATGGATAAGGACAAATCAAAAATAAAGAAGAGAAGGGCATGCTTAGAGGGATAAGCTTCAAAAAAAGAAAGAATGGGATCTAGAACCCAAGCAGTAGCAAGGAGAGTCACGCCTTCCTCTAAAACTAGAGCAATGGTGGAAAGTGTAGGGATGAAGTTTAGGGGACATGGCATTTATACATGGGCAGAAAATGGAGTTCGTATCAGATATTCAATTTTTGAATGAAGAGGAAGTGTTGTTAATGGAAAAAGAGTCCATGACTGAGGAGAAGAAAGAAGTTTTGAAAGACCTATAGAGAGCTAATCAAGGAAGAGTAAAGGGAATGGCATGCAACAATGATACAATTAATATTTTATAAGATAAATTTGTGGTTTACCAAAGTAGTACAGTTGCATGCCTTTCTCCATGTGTTTTCAGCAGCTCCTGAGTAGCTGCAGGGAAGGTAGATGGTGTGAATAAAAACAGATTGTGATACGGAAGAAGATAAGCAGTGACATGACAAGGAGGAAAGGGATTTAAGGGCAGTGAACAATGTAAAGTTGAACTGCATAAATATATAGACAAGATTTTGAAAAGAAAGTAAGGTGATAGGAAGAATGATGACTTGAGAAAAGAAAATCTATTTGTTCCAAAGGATATTTGTCTTCTGTTGAATAGGTTACTGGGTTAATAATAATACCATTAACAAAAATGGAGAAATGGGAAAAGGAACAAGTCTTGGGAGAAAGAAATTGTGTCCAGTTTTGGATAGTTGAGCTTGATATGCCAGTGGGATGTTTATATGGACATAGCAAGTGAAAGTGGAATTTTGTGTCTGTAACTCAGGAGTTCATGACTAGAGAAATATAAATCTGAGAGTTATTCATATGTAAATGAAAATTCTAAGTTATCATAGCTGAAATATAGAGCATTCAGGCTAAGGGAAAAATAATCAAGAATCTAGAAAACAAGAATTCATAGAAAGAAAAGATCAATAAATTGGGCACGCAATTAAAAAATGGAAAAAAGAACAAATTAAAAACCTCACATTAAATACAAAAGTCAAAATTTAGAGAGCAAGCATAAACCACAACAACATGATATTAACAAGCAAAATTAAGTACTATTTAAAAAAGAAACAAAAGGATAAGCTAATTTGTTTAAAGAAAGATGAAAACCAAATTATCAAAATAAAAAAATAAAACAGAATTTATAACAAAAGAAGAAATAAAGGAAGCGATTAGAAAGTATTTTGTCCAACATAGGCAAGTAAAACTGGCAACCTAAATGAAAGGTTTTAATAATTACAAAACAAATAGTAAAATGCCCAAACTCAGAAAAATAAATTGAATAAGCTATATATGCACTTCCAAAGGAATAAAAATCTTATATTTATAAACAAATTCTAACAACCCTTCAAAGAAAAATTTATTACAATATTATTCAGTGTTTGCAGAAATATGAAAACCAGGCATCCTACCAAACTCTTTTTATGATACAAATATGTTCTTCATAAATAACACAGGTCAAAACAGAAAAAGAAAGCTACAGACCAATATCCCTAAAGAGCTTTAAAAAAAATTTAAATGAAAGTTTAGCAAAATTTATGACAATATCTCATAAAGATTGTACACTACAATCAGCTTGGATATATTAGAAAAAGAGTTACCATGGTAGATCATATTGATAACAAGAAAATAAAAAGCACATGATTATACTAATTGATGGAAAAAATATTTTGACAAGATACAGCACTCATTCATTTTAAAAACAACTAGATGATGTAGAAATAAATTGACCTTTCTTTAATGTGCTAAATAGTACTTATCTAAAAGCAAGAGTCAACATTATATACAATGGGGACAAACTAGAAGCTATTCTAACAAAATTGAGAGTAAAACAAGACTACCCCTTATTACAACTCTTATTCAATATAGGGCTAGAAATAGTTAGCTATAGTAATTTAAAAAATTGAGAGAATAATCATAGGCAAAGTAGAAATAAAATTATTGCTTTTTGCAGATGATATGATGGTTTACTTATAAAACTCCAAAATAAATTAAAAAGCAATTTAAACAATTGATAGAGTTGCAAGATATAAAATAAACAACCATGAAACATTAGTATTTCTATGAATTACTAAAAAAGTCCAGGAAGAAGAAATAGATAAATTCACTTTAAATAGTTATAGGATATATAAAAAAAATCAGTCATCTACCTGCCACGATACACAGAAATTATATGAATATTAATATAAAACATTACTTACAGAAATAAAAATATACCAAAATTATAGAAGAAAAAAGAGTTTGTTATTGGTAGGAGAAGGCTATATGATAAAATGACAATTTATCTAAATTGATTTACCTATTCAGTGCAATACCAATAAAACTAACAAAAAGATAACATGAGACCTAGAAAAAAATAATAAAATTCATTTAGAGTAACAGAAGGGGAAAAATGTAACAAGAATAGGACAGAAGGGGTTCAAGTGATACCAGATTTCAAAATATACTACAAAAAAGTAATCATCAAAGTGATTTGGTATTGGTTAAGACGTGAAGAAATGAATAATGGAACAAATTAGGTTCACAACATACCAAAACAAACAAACATAGTAACCTAATGTTTGATAAATACAAAGATGCTAGCTCCTGGGGGAAAAACTATTTGACCAAGTCTGTTGTGAAAATTGGCAAGCTATCTCTGGCAGAAACTAGTCATGGACCAATATCTCACATTGTGTATATACCAAGATAAACTCCCAATGAGAACATGACTTAGATATAAAAGTTAACATCATAAACAAATTAGAGGAACAAGAAGAAATTATCTTTCAGATCTATGGATAAGGGAAGAGTTCATGACTGAAGAAAGGATGTAAGGGATTGCAGAAGATAAAATGGATAATGTTGTCTATAAATTTTTTTGTTTGTTTTACGTCAGTCAAAGCAATGAAGATAAAATTGGAAGGGAAAAATGTAGCTGGTGAAAATACCTCTGTAGCACATTTCTCTTATAAAGGTCTTTCTTCCAATATTTATAAGGAACTGACTCAAATTTTTAAGATTAAACACATTCCTCAAATGATTAATCTTCAAAGGATTTTGAACATACAGTTTTCTAAGGAAGAGATACAAGTTATGAATTAACCATATGAAAAAATGTTTTGTCACTAATAATGAGAGAGATGTAGTTAAAGCATCACCTTACACCAAAATTAATGGGTGAATAAAGAAAAGGGATAAATATTGGAGGAAAGGCAGGAAAATAAGCACATAAATGCATTATTGGTAGAGCTGTGAATTGGTCCAAACATTCTGTAAAGTAATTTGTAATTATGGACAAAAATTACAAAATTGTATATATACTTTAACCCAACAATAATACCATTAGGAGGCCTACTTCCAGCTTGGAATTCCTTGAAAGCTATTGGATAAAATGAAGTGACATTACACAACAAATATATTCAGATTGGTTGAAGAGAGTTGGTCATGTCCCACAGGGCTTGTATAAAACTAGGAAGCTGCGTTGGAATTGAGCACCCCAGTGTGTGGCTGATTAATGATGTAGAAATTTAAGAAAGAATCACTTGGAAAGAAAGGGAAGGTCTCCATCTCCTCTGTCTGTCTTCATTCTATTCATCAAAGGATAACTGAAAACTCGAGGGCTTCAGAATTTAGGCTTTTTCATTTTTGTACTAGCAGTGTCCCTAGAAAAGCAGTGTCTAGTGACAGTGTTGCCATTGGGAATTAAAGATATGGAGATTCAACATTCTACAAGCATCCTAGGAGAAAAGTTATGCTATGGCTAAGGGACAACTTTAGTAGTACCCTAGGAAGAGGAGAAAAAGACTTCTATCAATCACAAATTGCTATCCCTTTGCCATAAGTGTTCTTTCAGTTTGAGCCCACTTTTCCCTAGATTATTGGTGTACTGGGGCAAGAGTATATCACAGATATTTTGGGGAGTGGGGGAGAGATGTTTTATGCCAACTTTTTTTTTTCAATCATAGGACCTAATAAAAATAGCCTTTTCTAAAAGTTAAGTCTAGAAGACTAATTGACATCAAGTGACAATCAGGAGTGGGAGGAGAAGCATGCTGCCTGGAACCTGTGAATAATAGATTAGAAAGACATATCTCCCAACTCCTAAAGCCTATCCCTAGAATGCTGAAGGGAGCAATAGCAGTCATCCTCTGAGGACCCAACTTGCCAATGAACATGGGAGTTGGGGGAGTGAGCCTAGAGACTGTGCTAGAAGAGTGTGGACTGCAGACATTTGAAAAGCAGATCAAAATGTTTTGGTGTGTTCTGCCTTCATATGTCTGTGGGTAGAGTGCTGAAAATTTCTTTTCACATCCTCCGATATATTCTAGCTATGTGACTCTTAGTAAATCAGTTAATCACGCAGGGCTCAATTTTCTTTGTCTGTAGAATAGGAATGATACTAGACTCTTATACAGTTGTGTGAATCAAATGAACTATGCATAAAGTGCTTTGCCAACCTTAAAATATATATATTAATCATCATTATATAGTTGTTAGTAGTAATAGGATGCTGTATATAAAACAAAGCATTCTAGCTTTTAATAAACATCTGAAAGTTATCCAGCATTATTGACACATCTCCCAGCTCTACCTCCTCATTTCTGTTGGTCTTTAAAAAAAAGTTTAGTTTACATTTGAAAGATAAATAGGAATTGTAAAACCAACCATTCCCACCCCTCCCACCCATTCCTGATTAGAAATGTTTATGACCAGCTTTAAACATATTCCAGGAGATAACAGGCTCTGTCTTCCATTAAAAAGTTCTAATCTGAGTGATCTTTCTCAAATATTACATATTAGTTCCATTTATGAAATTCAGAATATAAGACATTGCCAAACAAAATGAGTTTTTATCTATGTAATTAATAAGTATTAGGAGTAGAAAGGATAGTACTTAATTTAGTAAGAAAACAACATCAAGACAGAAAAGCAGTTCATACATGAAACCAGAACATATAAAAACATTTAAGTGCATAAAATCAACTTAAAGAGGGAAGATGAAAAGATGAAAGAAATTCAGAAGGATTGAAAACAATTAGAGAACATTTAATTTAAAAAAAGATGCAGAATGAAATAATTCAATTCAATGAAGCAAACATTTATTCAATTCAGCAACATTTATAAATACCTACTATGTGTAAGGCATTGAACTATATATTGGGGACACAGATCCTGCTTTGTTTTGTTTTGTTTTGTTTGCTTTTTGGAAGGAGGAAGGTGATGCCTGCACCTAAGGGGCGCTGGCCCAAATGTGGAGGTGTGGCAATGAAATGATGATGTGAGCCAGGCAGGAAGTACCAGGGTAGTCTGTTTATTTATTCTGGGGCAAGGGTTTTTATAACAAAGGCAGTTACATCGGTTTTTCCTCATGGAAAAAATGATTGACTAGCTTGTACTTAATTACTGGTGGCTGTGCAATCTTTGGGGGTCACTTCTCAGTAATCACACCCTGTTTCCTTGCTAGCCACGGAAAGATGGTGAGCCAACACCCTGAGCCATAATTAGCCCACATGGGGTCCAGAGAAATACTGGTCCGGACTCTATCCATGACTGGACTGGCTCACATTGACCCTCAACAGGAAGGTAGGGCAACTGGGGCTAAGTGATTTCCCCAAGGTCACACAGCTAGTTTTTGTGCTGTGTCTGAGACCTGACTTGAACTCAGGTCCTCCTGACTCCAGGCCAGTGCTCTATTCACTGAGCCACTTAGCCACCCCAGAGATCCTGCTTCTTAAGAAACTTAAAATCTAATGGTAGGGGAAAGCCATGAATGTAAGTAATTAAAACACACGGAGATGGAGAGTGTGAAGGTGGGGTCCAGACAAAAAGCTTTGAAAAATGTGAGGAGGGATGGAAGAAAGATATCATGGGGGAGGTAGATTGAGTTTTGCTCTGGAAAGAGATTGAGGATATAAATTTAAGTCATCTGCTTCATATCACATCTTGTTTCTATTTTGATCCCTACTCAAATAACTTGATTTTAAAATCTAGATATTAAGCATGATATGCTCTATTTGGCAGCTATGTGTTTTGTAAGCTTTGATTGTTAATTATGCAGTCTCTGAAGTTTTGAATACTTACATACAGTATGGTGTTAGCAAGGAATATAACAAATTTTTAAAAGAAATTAAAGTGGAGCATGTGATGATTTTAAATATTCTAGTGTTAATTTCTCATGAATAATCACAAAAAGTACTTATTAATTTGTACTCTGTGGGAAATATAGATTTTGTTTTAGTAAATGTGAAATTATCTTATGGTATTTTTCTGAAAAAAATGGTCTAATTACATAAAGTGAGAACTGTATATATATACATGTAAGCAATTTATATAGAAATGATAATTGAATCCATGTGAAAATAGAATAGTCTTTAAAGTTTATAGAACATTTTGTAGATATTATCTCTTTCTATCTAATAGCTCTCAGAGGCAGGTAGTATTATTATTATTCCCATTTTGCAGATGAGGAAAGGAAAGTGGGAAGGTTAAGTGGCTTACCTAGCTGGTGTCTGAGGCTGGATTTGAATTCAGTTCTTTATGATTTCAAGACCAACACTCTAACCACTGCTCCACATATCATAGAATTGATGAGATCACTAGGAGAGTACAGAGAAGAAAAAAGGGCCCAAGACTTGGTGGCTGCCCACCATAAAGAGGTGGATCATTTGCTTGATTCAGCAAATAAACTAAGAAGGAGAAACCAGACCTGTAAGGAAAAGAATAAGAAAGAACTCTATGATAAAAATGCAGGGAGGTGAGAGTTTCCAGGTGTAGGGAGTAGTTAACAGTGTCAAATGATTCAGAGGTATCAAGAGGGATGAAGACAGGAAAAAAAAATGCCATCATATCTGGAAATTAAGAAACCATTGCTACACTTAGAGAGCAGTTTTCATTATGTGATTACTTTGGACGCCATATTGCAAAGAGTCAAGAAGTGACAGAGATGAAAAGAAGCAAAAGTAGAGATGAGGGGGAAGGGTGGAGAGAGGAGAATGAGGATGATGATTGTTGTTATGCAGTTTGGCTAAGAATGGAAGTAGAGATGTAAGATAATACCTTCAGGAATTTCAATATGCAAGGCTGATTGATTTTATTATCAGTCAAAGCCAACATTGGAACCTCAGTCTTTGTGGATAGTATCATTTGCTTGCAAATTAAAATCATGTACCTAAAACTATAGTAAAGCTATGGTACATGACTCTCAAACTATGTGTTCATTCTATTTGACTCCTAAATGGCAGAGCTAGGATTTCTTATAGGAAACATTATTTTTAAATAAAAAGAATAAAATACAGTGTTAAGATCTTAAGTTGCTGTAACCCATCATATTTCTGAATAAGATTTGATTAGTGCATCATACTGAACAAATTCTTTTCTCTTGCTGACTTTGCAAATTGATGTACCATGTCCCTCACCCATGTATATTTATAAGTCTGCTGGGAATATGCTGACATTCCTTGCTGTTGTGACCATGTAATAATGCTTCACTGATAGGAATGCATAGTCTTTAGAGCAAAATAAAAAACAAAAAACAAACTCCATCTTTTCCATTCCCTAAATAGAAGACTGCTATATCTAGCTTTTGACATTGTTAGAGTTATGTTGTTCACTTATCTAAAGTGTCAACATACCCAGAACACTCTGTGACCAGAACCAAACTTACTCAAGTGGAAAAATGGATTTATATTTCTTATTTTAAAGACAATTATCTAAGACTCCAAATCGCAGAGCAGGTGTTGATATTAGTGAAGGGAATTTTCTCATGGGGAATACCAATGAAATCACAGGTTTAGTTGAAAAAAATTTAGAGACTTTTTAACAACCATCCAGGTTGACTCTTTGACAACTATCCAAGCATACAGGCACTGATTTTTGTATAATCCAGGCACAATACTTGCTTTGACCACTTCTTAACTATCTCACTTTTTTTTTAGTGCAAAATCTTTTTCATTTTTTTCAACATTCATTTTTATAAGATTTTGAGTTCAAAAATTTCCCCCCTCCCAAAGACAGCAAGTAATCTGAAATGAGTTATACATGTATAATAATATTAAATCCATCTCCACAAGTCATGTTGTGAAAGAAGAATTAGAACAAAAGTAAAAAACCATGAGAAAGAAAAAAAATTAATGGTGAAAATAATATGCTTTGATCTGCATTCAGACTCCATACTTCTTTCTCTGGACATTGATAGCATTATCCATCATGAGTCTTTTAGAATTATCTTAGTATACAATTTGTCATTGTATTGATGAGAAGAGCCGAATCTATCAAAGTTGATCATCACACAATTTTGTCTATACTGTGTACAACATTCTCCTGGTTCTGCTCACTTAACTTAGCATCAGTTCATGTAAGACTTTCCAGATTTTTCTGAAATCTGCCTGCTCATCCTTTCTTATAGGACAATAGTACTTTGTTACATTCATATAATACAACTTGTTCAGCCATTCCTCAGTTGATGGGCATCCCCTTAATTTCCAATTCTTTGCCACCAGAAAAAGAGCTGCTAAAAATATTTTTGTACAAGTGGGTCCTTTTTTATGTTCTCTTTGTGATACAGATCTAGTAGTGGTATTGCTGGATTAAGGGGCATGTGCACAATTTTATAAGCCTTCAGGCACAGTTCCAAATTGCTCTCTAGAAGGCTTAGATCAATTCACAACTCCACCAAAAATACATTTCTACTATCTCACTTTTAACCATTTCACTACTTGTTAATCTTCTATTATAGCATACAAATACACACATATGCACACACATGTATACATACATACACAAATTATGTGTACATAATATGTATATTGGTTGGTTGTTGTCCTTTGTTCTCAAAGAGGACCAAATGAAATCACTATGTTAGAGTCAAGTTACAATGCATCTGACTATGACTGATCAGACCAATACAATTTCAGAATGCTCTACCATAGGTTGGCCACAAATAGTTTGTGTGAACGTTTGGGATGGATTCTCTAAATTTCTGCATCTTTCATTTCTTTTGAGCTGTTTCAATTATGCTGTGCTCATAGACCACAGTAGCTTTTCTGATGAGGCCATGCCATGCTGGGCAGTCCTGTTCCTGTGTCTCCCATGTCACACAATCAGTTCCAAAGTTCTTAAGAGAGACCTTGAGAGTGTTCTTGAATTGCTTCTTCTGACCATGATGTGAGTGCTTGCCCTGTGTGAGTTCTCCATAAAATAGTTTTTTTGGGCAAGAGTATGTTTGTCATTTGAACCATATGGCCAGCCCATTGTGGTAGTTGAGTTTGAATATTTGGCAGTTTAGTTTGAGAAAGGACCTCATTGTGATTGTCTCATATCTTATCCTGCCAAGTGTAATAGTAACCACACTAGCACACAAAGTGGGCTGCTAGCACAGGTTCTTTGATCTGCTTTTCTAAAGGAAAGATAGCTTTAATGGACTTAATGATCTTACTTTAATTAACAACAAATAAGTACAGATAAGTAGAAAGAAGTGAGTATCTAAGAAAGAATCCAATAGACAGGACTCCAACTGTCTAAAGAGAATAACACAACTACCTATATATACCACCAGACTGAGAGAGGACCAACATCTGAGTAGTCAGGGGGCTCTTAACAAATGGCTACTCAGAGTCCTGTGCAGGAAATCAAAATGTCCTTCTGATGAGTGAGCCCCCAAAGTAAAATATCAACCTGCCAGCATATATAGTTTTCAACTAATAAGCTCAGGACCAGAAGGCATCACAACCCATGTGGCTCAGTGCTTGATTGGTCCAATACCAAAATGTGTGAAAGCCTTCCTACAAGCAAGCCTCCCTGTAAGCAAGCTTCCCCAAAGGTAAGTTCCTCCCTCAATGGGTTCTATGTGATTCAGAATATATCACAGCTGTGAAAGCAGCAAGACATCCTTAATTGACATGTTGTCACATAGGCCTATTAATAGACAGGGAAGATCTTTCTATTCCATTAACATTACACCAAGTGATCTTAAGAATCTTCCTAAGACAATTCAAATGGAAGTGATTTAGTTTCCTGGCATGGTGTTGCTATCTTATCCAGGTTTCACAGGTATACAACAACAAGGTCAGCACAATAGCTCTGTAGACCTTCAGTTTGGTAGGGAGTCTAATTTCTTTTCTCTCCCACCCTTTCCTTTGGAGCCTCCCAAACACTGAGCTAGCTCTGGCCATTTGGGTGTCAACCTCATTATCAATATGTACTGTAATGGGAATGTAAATTTAAAGATCTTCCCTGCCCCTAGGCTAAAGTGCACCTGGAACCTGGGGTGGGAGGCTTGTTTTTCAGTAGATACTTTTTGATTGGCCAGTGGGTCAATAAGGTTGTTACATTCTCTGAGCCAGGAGAAGGCTATATAAGCCCTGATGTGTAGCTTTGTTTTGGGGCTCACTTTGAGAGGTGTTCTGTGATTTGATCAGATGAGACTCTGGGAGGCCGTTGTCCAGAGCCCCCCGGCTTTGAAACCCAGATGTTAATTTGGTATGGATGTGGTGGTTGGACAGTTTGGAAACTGTATACTTGATCTGTCTCTGTCTTGGTAGTTCTGTCTGTGTATTCTGAAGTTCAGGGTGCTGACCTTTTCCCCCTGAACTAGGTAAATGATATATGTTTGACTAATTGAAGTAAGCTTGTTGGCCCATTTTGAGTTGCTTTCCTTTAACAAAGCAGATCCAAGAGCCTGTGTTGGCAAACACCCTGGGGATGCTGGGGTGCTTTCTGCTACATGTACATACCTGGAAAGTACATTACCAAAGTAAGTGAACTTGTCCACAGCATTAAAAAATTCTCCATTTGCTGTGACTGCTGGTTCCATGAATGGATAATTTGATAATGACAAATGGAATACCTGTGTTTTGGGGTGTTAATTGTTAGGCCAAAATTAGCACAAGCAGCAAAGAATTCATCCATATTTTGTTGCATCCTAGCTTCAGAGGCTGCATTGAGTGCATAATCATCTGTGAACAGAAAATCATACACCAACACACACTCCACTTTGGTCTTGACTTGTAGCCTTTTCAAGTTGAAGAATTTACCATCAGGGCAGTAGCTGACCTTGATGCTGTGTTTGCACTCACTGAAGACATTGGACAATATGGATGAAAATGTCATGCTAAAAAGCATGTGAGCAAGCAAACAGCCTTGTTTCACTCCATTAGTGCCTGGGAAAGCACAAGAGCATTGTCCATTATCTGGATCCCAGGCAAACATGCCCTCATGAAATTGATACATGATGCTGATGAACTTTTTGGGCAACCAAATTTGACATAATTTTCTATAAGCCCTCATGACTGACAGTATTGAAGGCCTTGGTCAGATCTACAAATGTTGTGTACAGACCTCTGTTCTTCTCCTGACATTTCCTGACATTGTTGGGCAGCAAACACCATATAGACTGTTCCTCAGCCCTTTCTAAAGCCACACTGGCTCTCAGGTAGATAGTCAAATTTCAGGTGAAGTAACAGGCATTAAGGAGGACTTTGGCAAGCATGTTGCAAGCAGTGACTAAGAGAGAGATGCACCTCTGACTGACATAGGACAATCTATTTCCTTTACCTTTATAGAGATGAACAAAAGAGGCATCCTTGAACTCCTGGGGGATAACCTCCTCTCATCATATAACCCAAAAAATTTTGGTCAGCTTTTGTATGAGCAATCAACCCCCCATCTTGTAAATCTTAGCTGGAATAGAATCAGCACCATGTGCTTTGCCACATGAAAGGAACCTAATGGCATTCAAAACCTCTTCTTCAGTTGGAACTTCAGCTAGGAAGGGATTGACTTCAACCTGAGGCAAATGGTCACTGGCTTCAGCATTGATTGATGATCTGTTGAGAAAAAATATGAAAGTGTTCAGCCCATCTTTTCCGGATCATGTCCTTATCACAGATCAATGTGACTCTATCTAGCCCTGAGTAGTTGAGATATACCATCGGCCCATAAATAGCCTTTAGAGCTTCATAAAAACACTTTGGATTGTTACAGTCAGTGTAAAACTGAATTTCATCTGCCTTCTTACTGAGCCAAGAATCCTGTATCTCTCCAGGCTTTGCTCATACTTTACTTTTGATAGAGTTAATTGTTGTCTTTAGGATAAACCACCCTTTTGGTAAAACCTGTAGAGTTCTCAGTTTTCATTTAGCAGCTTTTGACCCAGATGAGTAAATGCAGTGCAGGGCTCTGAAAGCTGCCCACCCCTTTTCTGCTCCACTATTACCAACAAACTGTTCCCTTTCAGAGAAATGCTCTAATCTGTTCACATTAATTCTTCTAGTAGTCGTTTTGCCTTGGGGTCATTGCTTTTATTGAATGTGAATATTTAGCTTGAATAATGTAGCAGCAAGCACCCCAGCATCCCCAGCGTCGCTGCCACCACAGGTTCTTAGATCTGCTTTGTTAAAGGAAAGCCACTCAAAATGGGTTAACAAGCTTACTTTAATCAGTCAAATATGTATCATTTACCTAGTTCAGGGGAAAAAGGTCAACACCCCGGACTTCAGAATACACAAACAGAATTATCAAGACAGAGAAACAGATCAAGTAGACAGTTTCCAAACTGTCCAACCATTACATCCATACCAAATCAACATCTGGGTTTTTCAAAGCCGAGGGGGGCCTCTCAACAACGGCTTCCCAGAGTTTCATCTGATCAAATCACAGAACACTTCTCAAAGTGAGCCCCAAAACAAAGCTACACATCAGGGCTTATATAGCCTTCTCCTGGCTCAGAGAATGTAACAACCTTATTGCCTCAGTGGCCAATCAAAAAGTATCTACTGAAAAACAAGCCTCCCACCCCAGGCTCCAGGTGCACTTTAGCCTAGGGGCAGGGAAGATCTTAAATGCACATTCCCATTACAAATATTTAGGAGAGGATAAGTCTATGATCTATCTACACATTGCCCTTTTTACTCTCACATCCTGTTTGTCTCTTCTCCTTACAATCTCATAGTCAATTAAATGTCAATGTTTGCTATGAAGGTGCATCCACAACGGCTTATTGTTTTTAGATAAACAGAAGACAGTGTTGGTGATGAGAAAGTCATGAGATGTAGAAGTCTTCACTAGTAAGTGACCACTGCTATTGCTGTTTCCAACTCCATTCTTCCCAAGGACTCCCTGCTATGTTTGGTAGTCTAAGCCTTCTTGAGCATTAAAGTGTCCCAGAATTATAAGCATGTCCTCTGATGATGAGGGTCTCCAGGTCTTCATAAAATTTTTCTTTGATTTTGTCATTTTTCATCATGGTGGGAGCATAGACTGATGATGGTGGCATGGTGTTTTCCTGCAAGTAGCAATCACACTGTCATGAGTCTGTCTACTCCTTTTGGTAGGCATATAAGCTTGTTTACTATATTAGTTTTTATTGCAAAATCCACATCAGCTTCACTGTGACCATTCCAGAAAGATATATATCTAGCTCTAACTTCAGGAAGCTGGCCTTCATTTGTCAGTCTTATTTCACTCAGGGCTACTATTTGTATGTGATACCTGCAAGACAACTCACTCTTGCAACAAGAGCTATTCATCTTTCAGGTCTACTGAATTTTGTGTTGTCTATAAGTGGGCACACATTCCATGTGCCAATGGTGACTGGAATCATCTTTGTAGACTTTTTTGTACATTTTTGTGTGTGTTTTGACCACAGGGTGGGATCCCCACCTGCTGCAGTAATCAGAAAAATTTGGGGGCACATTTTCTAGTCCTTTTCTCACACCAGGAGGTGAGCAGAGTAATCCTCAAAAGGCTGCTCAGACACTCAGGGGGCTGCCAAGTCCCACTTCTGCTTCCAGGGAGAAGACAAGCCTATGGCCTGGGCAACCTGTATGGAGGGTCAGCTCCCAGTATATATCTGCCCTTGATGCTCCATCACTTACCTGTCACCACAGAACTTTGAGATAGGTAAAAATGATAAAATGGTATGGGTAATTGATGTCTTTTGATTAGGGCATAAATTGGATTTAAGTGAGGCAGAATTACATGAAGTTTTTGGCCTCACTCTCTCCTCCAATCATCACAAGCCACTGGCAGAACACAGTCAAGAAAAGTGGTGATAGCTTGAGGTGCAATGGATAACCTTGGTGTCTTCAATATCTATCTAACTTTTAAGCACTCCACATCTCCTGCCTCACCTGCCCTCTTAAAAGACCATTGAAACAAATCATTCTTATCTGCCCATTCCACCAGGGGAATTCTTCACATGCTTAGAGTAGACATCCCCCCCACCCCCAACTCACCTAGAAGTTTGAGGCCCTGTATCAGCAATGCCATATTCACAATGCCTATGGAAATTATAGATATGCTGGTATAATTATCCATCACAAAATACATCATGCTTGCCATATGGGGGAATAAGCTAGAAAATTTATTAAGATACCAAAAGACTGAGTCCCAAAACCAGAAAGTGAAAGCCATCAGAGTAGTTATGAAATTGGCACAGGTAGATAAAGTAGAAAGCACCCACATTCTCAAGCCTTTAAAACAGAACAGGCTACCTCAGGCAAAGGTCCTCCTCTCCCCACTCACAGCAACCACCCAGCGTCCTGGAAGCACGCTCCCAGCAGCTCCGGCCCCTGGCAGTCCTCAGCAGGAGTCCTTAGCAGAAATTCTGGCTGACTCAAAAAGGGCTTTGCGCTGCCGCTGCCTCTGCTGCCGCTGCCACCGTCGCCACCACCGCCAGCCACCACAGGAACTCTAGTTTTGCTTCCGCTTCCTCTTACTCCGCCCCTTCCTGCTACGTCAGCAAACCCAATGGGGCATGGAAGATCTTTAAATCCCATAACCCTTACAGACCCCTTGGTTATTCTTAACCTGGTTTAGCCAGTCTACTGAAACAGTTTACTGGGGTGTGGCCACTATGCATGCTGTGTTTCCATTAGTCACAGAAATCTGCCTATTCAATTCAGGTATACATGGTCCATTATTGTCTCCTTTATAAAGCCTACCATTATGTTGGTATTACACATGGCTTCACTGTTCATCTAATAGCTTAAATGACACAGTGGCAACATCATCATAAATTAGATTACTAAACAGGTAGTCTAACAGTAGTGACTATGGATTATTAGAATGTCATAAAATCAGTGAATTGGGTTGACATTTGGATTGTGCATTGCTAGTTATTTGCAGAATTCTATAAGTGCAGAATCTGAATTGCTTAATATTGTGATCCTTTGAGCTTTACTTTTTTTTTTAACCAGCGCTCCACTTTTTTGTTTTACTTTGTTTCTCATGAGTCATGGGCCCAAAGCATATAAAAACTAGTCTAGGATTATTGGGGGGGGGTGTTTCTAAGACATAAATAAGGCATATTTTTACCTATATGTAATCCATGAAGCAATCAATCAACAAGTATTTGGTAAGTACCTAGTAGGACCTAGGCACCAGGCTTCATGCTAGCTGCCAAGGAAACAAGTACACAAATGACACAGTCCATGCTCTCATGGAATCCATATTCTACCAGAAAATTATAAGGACACATAAAAAGATAGAAAATACATTCAAAGTAAATACTTATAGGGACAATTAGGTGACAAAGTGGATAGTGCACCTGACCTGGAGTCAGGAAAACACATCTTCCTGAGTTCAAATCTGTCCTCAGACACTATATGATTAAATGGATCAAATATTTAATCAATAATTCCTTCTACAAGTGCAATCACGACTCATCCTATACAATTCTTGTTGAAGTCCCTTCTTAGGTCACCCAACATGAGAGAGATCTTTCTCTGGGGGGGCATATGTGTGTGTTTTTAAATTTCATGAGTATAAAGTAAATAGCCAGGCTGTCTAACTATTATTCCTCATTCATGCCACATACATGGCAGGCCCACCTCCTTACACACATTTCCTCAGTGATCCTTCTTATGTCATCTCTTGTAAAAATCTCTTCTTTGTACTTTGGGTTAAGAGGTAACTGATTCTTCAAAGAGTAGTGCATTCCAAGATTCTTAACGATTTAGTATCTCCAGGACAATTTGTGCCAGGGAACAGTCAGGAATTGTTAAAATCACTCTAGGTTTCCTAAATGCAATCTAATCCACTCCCTGTGTCTTATTTGAATGCAGGTCCAATTCATTGTTCATTTGCAGTATTTATTCCAAATATAGGTATGGATGTGCTGAGTCTAAGGACATATCCAACATATGACATATCAAACTCCATGTTATAGTTTTCATCATTTTTTTCCTATATGAATTGTTTTGTTTTTTCCCCTCAATAATTTTCATCTCATTGAAGAGGCTTATGAGAAAACATGCCTTCAATATCTTCCATAGACACATATTTGAAACTGATTTATTGAGTTTCTTTATAATAAAATTTTAGAGATGGAAAGGATCTTAGAGATAATTTAATAAGGTTTTAATTCTCAGTTAGTGAAACTGAGGCCCAGAGAGTGACTTACCTAAAGTCACTCGGCTGGATAGTGGCAGAACCAGACTCTCTGATCCCCAATCCAGGGACCTTTCCATCACATCACATACATTGTTTATCTTCATTGCTTTGCTGAAAATCATCTTCTTGAACATGACACTCCATTTGCTTTCTTCATGCTTTTACAATAGCTATTCCTCCTTTCTGGAACATTCTCCTTTCTTCCCTCTATCTCTTATTTTCCATTGCTTACTTTAATATTCAATTCAAAGTTTATATTCTGCAGGACTTTCATGGTCCACAAAGGTACTAGTATCTTTCCTTAGAAGATTACCTTTTATGTACTCTATATCTTGTATTACCTGTTATTGTTATTCACATTTTGTTCCCATTCAAATAGGAGCTGTGATTATTTCTGTCTTTCTTTGTATCTCAAGTGCTTAGCATAGTGCCTGACATGTAAAAGGTATTTAATATTATTATTTCATTTGAGCAGCCCAACTGCCCTGTGAAGTAAGTGCTACAGACATTGCTTTTCAGACATTGCTTTGTAATACAGTATTACAAGAGACAAGACCCATGGAAGACGGACTCTTTGAGGAGTGTGTGTATGGCAATCCCAGACAAAAAGCTGGGTGCTCTAGATGAAGACTAGTAACCTAGAAGGGTAAATATAGGAAGAAAGGTCCAATGCTTTGGAGAAAAAGAAAATAAAGAGGTTAAGAGGAACCCAGGATCAATTGATACAAATTAGAAGAACAGGCAATAGATTTGTCAACTAACTAGAAATTTAATTTAAAAAAAATCAAATGAGTATTGGAGGAATATGACCATGAGACAGTAGAGGTAGACTGCACACCCAGAAGACAGAATAAGCATTTTTAGACTAAGGAATGACCCTGGGTGTGGATTCAGATATCTAAGTTTTAACATGAAGTCAAAAGTAGATCTAAAACTCAGATAGACCAGAAATAAAGATGAACCAAAGAAGAGACATAGTAACTAAAAGTGGAGATGGAGCCAGACTTTGGAGGCTGATACTATAGGAAGAAATGGAATTGCCTTGAAGAAACTGATCAATGCTTTGAAGTTAATTAAAGTAATTGAATAATGTGAGTCTGTGCCTTATCTTTGACAGACTTACTGCTCTATCAGTCTCCCTGGGTTCAATTATTAGCTCCTTATGGATTACTTCCAGATCTATTTATTTAGCCCTAATATCTGAGTTGTGACTTTAATGCCAGCATACTATTAGTTCAGGTTTAATTTGGTGATGAAATGAGACATCTAGAAGTCATTGAACATTTACAACAGAAGCTTACTTTGCCATAACAGAGTAATGATATACAAGGATATAGTGCCACTTAGCTTCCCTGGACACAGCCTCCCTCATCTCCATCTGGAAAGTAGGCTCTCAAGGTATGGTAACTCATGTGGTCTTATACATCCACCAATTCTGAGAGGCCTAGACTCCACCTGGCTAGGACTTTTTTTTTAAATAGCCCTAACCAGGAAGTTACACTGGAGAAGCTGAGGTAAATCAGACTGGGGAGGGTGTGGGGGGTAGGAGTGGTGACATTCAAGCTTTGTCTTCTTTTGTCACATGTTGTGAATGGGATAAAAGAAATTGCTTCAAGTAAACAACGGTCCTATCACACCTAATCTCTCTCCAAAACTTTAGTCTCATAATACCAATGACCTATTTATTGAACATTCCCATATGGAAGTCACATAGGCATTTCGAACTAAATATTCTTAAAGCAAATTCTTTCCCCAAACCATCCTTTTTTACTCATTTCCTTATTTATGTAGCAGTAATTAGTTTTAAAACTTTGGAAATCATTCTCAACTCCACACTCTCTCTCACCCCCAATATCCAACTGGTATCCAATCTTGTGAAATTTACCTCCATATCTCCCACATCCATCTCCTCTCCACTCTCCATATCACCTAATTCATCTTCACATCACCTCTTACCTCTAGTTATTGCAGTAACTTCCTAATTTCTAATTACTGCCTCTAATGTTTCTTCTTTCTGATCTATCCAGTACTGATCATTTTGCTCCCCTATTCAATAAACTTTAATGGTTCCCTATTACCTCTGAGATCAGAAATAAACTCCTGTTTCCTGTCAAAATCTGCCTCCAGTCTACTTTTCTAGACTTATACATTACTTCTTTTCATGCACACTATTGTACAAAAAACTACTTCACTCACCAGACTGATCACCATGCCTAAATAGTACTCCCTACTCACCTTCACGTCTTAGAATCTCTATCTTTCTTCAAAGCCTTTGAAGTTCATCTTAACACATGAGATATTTCCTAATCCCCCAGATACTAGTACCCCCTTCCACATAAATTAGCTTGAATTTAACTAGAAACAATGTTGTATTTACTTATTTATGTACATATGGTTTCCCCAGTAGAGGGTAAGCTTCTTGACAAAGAGGATCAGAGAATCTTCATGTGATGTTAGCCACTTCATGTATTTAGCTCTTCCTGTCATACTATGGAGACTTGTTTTAGTTATTATATTTACATGTGGTTGACCATTTGTCAGGCATGTTATAGAAAGCATTTTTTTTTCAGGTGCAAGTTGGATTAGTTTCTGAGGTACCTTTCAACTCTGAGATTCTGTGATTACCATTTAGATTTAGAATAATGTATATAGTTTTTGTTGTTGTTTTTCATCCTGGCACACATTTTTACATGAGTTTTCCTCAACTCTGGAGTCCTTTGCTTTCCTAAATTCAGTGTGGAGAAATCATAGTTACACATATATGACTTTAGTCCACAACCAGTGCACTCTCTTACCAAGAGGCTTGGAAGTAGCCATTAATCAAACATAAATCTTGACCAAATGGTAAAGTAAATAAAAAGGGAAAAATAAAATGGAATATTTTTCCACTCCCACCCACAAACTAGTACACAAAGTACAATGTCACAAAGACACCATGCCAACAAGAAAAGAAAGCACTCATTTGAAAACTCATGCTCCTAAGTGGGGAAGCTATCATCTGGTGAAGTTCTACTCTATATCTGCAACTGTTGCTTTGCTTTCTATCCAAAGTTGCCATCTGTTGCTTTTCCACCAAACTACTGCTGCCATCTGGTGGATGTGTCATCTGTTTTTATGCCTTCCTCCTTAAGAGTGGAGTGGAAAGGAAGGGGGGGGAGGGGGCAGAGGGTAGGAGGAAAATTATTGATTTTTTGTGAGTTTCCCTCAGGCCAACATGCTTCAGGAAGAAATCAACATATTTTAATTTTCTTTTAATTAATCAGACCTTTCTTTTTCTGTAAAGATATTTAATTTTGTAAACAAAGCCTTTCTCAACAGAAAGTATCCTGGTCCTCATTTCAAACTGGGTTAGAGAGAGTTAATTCCTTTCAAACCCTGTCATGACTTACTAATGCTCAAGCAATGAGGCAATTAGTGTTCAGCCCATGAAAATTGCCTGAAAACATTTATGAGCTTAAAGGAGGCCCTTAGAAGGAGAGGGAAGGATAGAACTGGTGATTCATGTTTTACATTCTTGCTTTTATGGATAAAGTCTCTAATTCATTATGCTCCCCTCTAGGAAAAAAATTACAGTCCTTGCAAACCACACTGGATGCACATTAAGCATCTATTAATTCCCTTATATTAGGGTTATATACATATTAGACCAGATATATTGATTATATTCCGTTGTGCAGTATGAAAATAAAAATAAATATTGGAATGAAAAAAATATATATATATATATATATATATATATATATGTATATATATATATACAGAGAGAGAGAGAGATTTATATATAGGTCATTACAAGAACATAATTAAAAGCTTTATACAACAAAATTACTTTTTCAGAGAAAACACAAAATTCACATGTAATATCTAACATCATGACCCTTTGTTAACTTCATTTTTTTCATATAGAGCAATTTAGTGATGAAAGGAGAAGAGAATATAGCTTTGTGTAAAAAAAAAAGTCAAATCAACTGTTAAAGGATTTAGGATATTGTGTCTGTCACATGAATAGTTTGAAGCCTGCTGGAAGGAATAGAAAAATAACTTTGGTTTAATTAAAAACTGTTAAAATATGTACATCCAGAGTTTTCAAATGGGATTTTAGACTTTTTGGTTAAAAAAATGAGCAGTGACATAAATGTAAAAAATTAAATCACCTTGTTAAAAATGTAGGGTGATATCTTATTTATATGATTTTAATGGTTTAAAGGGAGTGGAAAAAGAATTGTCATCTACTAAAAATTGAAAAAATATGCGAGCGAGAAAAAACAGCTTCAACAATACAAGATGAGTTGATGGATGGAGATTATGGTCCTTTACCTCATTTGCATAAAATTGCTTTAAGAATTAAGGGCTAAGGGGGTGGAGTCAAGATGGCAGAGTAGAAGCAGGAACTCCCCAGTGGCTCTGGCTTCCACCTTCCCCAATCCATGTAAAAAGGGGACTCTAAACAAACTTTGTAGCTGCAGAACCCACAAAATGACACAGAGAAGCTAACCTCCCGCTGAGGACAGCCTGGCAGGCTGGCAGCAAGCGGCCAGCGCAGCACTCTGGGAGCCTAGCCCAGCCACTTGGGAGCCAAGGTTTAGCCCCAGGGTAGGCCAGACAAGCTGCCAGCCAGAGGGACTCCAGATCACCAGCAGATGTGGCCATTTCCAGATTTATCAACACATAGATGCAAAGGACAAAGTGAGAGGTCAGTTCAGTGAGGACTTTGGGACCAGTAGTTGGGAGTCCTTTGGCTTTTGCTCCCAAGGCAAGAAGCTGCTGAGACGCCCAGCACAGCTAGCCAGCACCACATGGCAGCTTCAGCTCCTGGGCTGCAGAGTGTAGGGGGACCAAGTGACCAGTCTGAGGGACAATCGCTCTTGCTTTAACTTGCTTGGATATGGATTGCAGTCTAGGGTGGAGGTCCTGGGGTGCATGACCAGCTTGCCAGAGTGTGTGGAGGCCTCAGAGAGGGCACCCAACAAATACCTCCAGCAGTTGAGAAAACCCCAGCATTTGGGATGAAAGCTAACCTGTCTGGTGGCAAAGTACTACTGTGGCAAAAAGCCCAGGGGTCAAGTGATTGAGGGGTCACATGGTCAGACAAAGGAAGCAAAACAAACAGAAGATTCCAACATCAGACTCCTATTTTGGGGACAAAAAGGAGCAAATCATGGAACAGGAGGAAGACAGTGAAGTCAGAACCATTGCACCAAAAGCTTCAAAGGAAAATACGAGCTGGTTACAGGTCATAGAGGAATTTAAATGCAGATAAGAGAAGTGGAGGAAAAATTGGGAAGAGAAATGATAATGATGCAAGAAATTACAAAATAAGAGTAAACAGCCTGACTGAGGAAAATAACACCTTAAAAAACAGACTGACTCAACTGGCAAAAGAAGCTCAAAAAAGCAATGAGGAGAATCGTTCCCTCGGATTTAGAATGGAGCAAAGGGAAGCTAGTGACTTTATGAGAAATCAAGATGCTGGTAAACAGATCCAAACAAATGAAAGAATAGAAGGCAATGTGAAATATTTCATGGGAAAAACCACTGACCTGGAAAATAGTTCCAGGAGAGATAATTTAAAATTATATGACTACCTGAAAGGCATGATCAAAGAAAGAACCTACAAATCATCCTCCAAGAAATTCTCAAGGAAAATTGCCCTGATGTTTTAGAACCAGAAGGCAAAATAGAGGTTGAAAGAATCCACTGATCACCTCCTGAAAAAGATCCCAAAAAGAAAACTCCTAGGAATATTATAGCCAGGTTCTAGAATTCCCAGATTAAGGAGAGAATACTACAAGCAGCCAGGAAGAAAAAATTTGAATATTGTGGAAACACAATCAGGATAACTCAGGATCTGGCAGCTTCTACACTAAGGGATCATAGGGCCTAGAATAGGATATTCTGGAGGGCAGAGGAGCTGAGATTAAAACCAAGAATCACCTACGCAGCAAAACTGAGTATCATGTTTCAGGAAAAATATGGTCATTCAGTGGAATAGAGGACTTTCAAGCATTCGTAATGAAAAAAAAAAAACAGAGTTGAATAGAAAATTTCACATCCAGATACAAGAAGCAAGAGAAGCTTGAGAAGGTAAACAGGGAAAAGAAATCATAAGCTATTGGTCAAAATTGAACTATTAACATTCCTACATGGAAAAATTATAATTGTAACTGATGAAATTTTTCTCAATATGAAAATAGTTGAAGGGAAAAGAAATATATGTGTGTGTATGTATATATCAGAGGGTATATGGCATATGAATACATGTGTGAATGTGTGTATATATGCTTACAGGTATACATAGATAGAGGGCACAGGACCAATTTAATAGGAAAGGATGATACTTAAAAGGTGAAATTAAGAAGTGAGAGAGGAATACAATGAGAGGAGATTGAGAGAGACAGAATGGGGTAAACTATCTCATAAAGAAGAGGCAAGTGAAAAGGGTTACAATGGAGGGGAAGAACAGGAAGGCAAAGGGGAATGGGTCTACTTTATTCTCACTGAATTTGGCTTGGGGAGGGAATGAAATATATACTAAACAGGGTATCTCGCTCTATAGGAGAGTAGGGGGAAGTGGATGAGAGGGGTCATTGTAGTAGCAAGCACTCCAAGCGTCCTCAGGGTTGCTGCCACCACAGGTTCTTGGATATGCTTTGATAAAGGAAAGCCACTCAAAATGGGTTAACAAGCTTACTTTAATCAGTCCAACATATATCGTTTGCCTCGTTCAGGGGAAAAAGTTCTGCACCCTGAACTTCAAAGTATATAGGCAGAATAAAAGTATACAGACAGAAACAGATCAAGTAGACAGCTTTCCAAACTGTCCAACAATTATCTGGGTTTTTCAACATCTGGGTTTCAACATCTGGGTTTTTCAAAGCCAGGGGGCTCTGGACAACGGCTTCCCAGAATCCAGATCAAATCACAGAACACTTCTCAAAGTGAGCCCCCAAAACAAAGCTACACATCAGGGCTTATATAGCCTTCTCCTGGCTCAGAGAATGTAACAACCTTATTGACCCACTGGCCAATCAAGAAATATCTACTGAAAAACAAGCCTCCCACCCCAGGCTCCAGGTGCACTTTAGCCTAGGGGCAGGGAAGATCTTTAAAATTTACATTCCCATTACATTTGGCCCCAAGATCTTTCATGCCCATAGCATAGTCAATTTACTTTTGAATTAGCACTAAACATCTCTTAGGTCACATTTTCAAGATACAGAACTAAAGTTACCAAAGTGGCTACTGGGCATTAAACAAACACAAAGTACATAGCATTATCACTTCAGTTCAAAACAAGAGTCCAAATAAAGTTCTCTTGGGGTGGGGAGTGGGGTGTCCTTCCCCTCACACAGGCTCCAGCCCCTGCTTCCAAGTACAGAGAGGGGGCTGGGCAACAAAACCAACAATATGGGGTCCTTGGGGGTTCACGGCACTCCATCCCACCCACCGTAGTCACAAGTCCATCCTCCCCCTGGGTCCCAAACTGTGGGATGCAGCCAGGAAACACACTCAGTGCCCCTGCTTTGCTGCTCAGTTCTTATCTTTTCCTGTGGCTAAATTCCGAACTCCTGGGTTCCTTCTCCTCCCTCAGGCGGCAGCTGCTCCTGGCTTCTGCCCAGGTCCCAATGCAGGCAGCTCACCATTCCTGCTCTCAGCTCAGTGAAGTCTGCATGCAGGCCATTCTTCTCTCCTGGCCCATGGCTCCACAGAATCACAGCTACCACAACTGGGAAACAAACAATTATCCCAGCCCCCATACTTTTCTTTTACTCTGCAGATCCTGTTCTTGACACCATTTTGTAGCAGCAAGCACCCCAAGTGTCCTCAGGGTTGCTGCCACTACAGGTTCTTGGATATGCTTTGATAAAGGAAAGCAACTCAAAATGGGTTAACAAGCTTACTTTAATCAGTCAAACATATATTGTTTACCTCCTTCAGGGGAAAAAGGTCTGCACCCTGAACTTCAAAGTATACAGGCAGAATTATCAAGACAGAAACAAATCAAGTAGACAGCTTTCCAAACTGTCCAACCATTACATCTATACCAAATCTACATCTGGATTTCAACATTTGGGTTTTTCAAAGCCGGGGGACTCTGGACAACGGCTTCCCAGAATCCAGATCAAATCACAGAACACTTCTCAAAGTGGGCCCCCAAAACAAAGCTACACATCAGGGCTTATATAGCCTTCTCCTGGCTCAGAGAATGTAACAACCTTATTGACTCACTGGCCAATCAAGAAGTATCAACTGAAAAACAAGCCTCCCACCCCAGGCTCCAGGTGCACTTTAGCCTAGGGGCAGGGAAGATCTTTAAAATTTACATTGCCATTACAGTCTCGATGGAAAGGAGGGCAGGCTGAGGGGGGAGGGAATTTGGAAGCACTCACTTTTGAAAAGGGACTGGATCAAAGTAGAGAATAGAACAAGTGGGAGGTGGGATAGGAGGAAGTGAAATATAGTCAGTCTTTTACAATATATCTACTATCTTAATGTTTTGCATTAGCTACACATGTACAACCTATACTGAACTGCTTATCTTCCCAGTAAGGGTGGGTGACAAGGGAGGAAGGGAATGAATCTGGAATTCAAAGTTTTAAAATCAAATGTTTAAAATTATATATACATATATACTATTATTATTACTGTCTTACATGTAATTGGGAAAGAAGATATACAAGCACTGGGACATAGAGATCCACCATACCCTCCTGGAAAAGTCTAAGGGGATATGGAAGAAGATATGGGATAGAGCAGATTGGAAGAGGAGATATCCTGTGGGACTGCTATTCTGAGTTGGTGGGTAGGGGAAAAACGGGGAGAAAATTTGTAACTCACAATCTGGCAGAAATTAATGATGTAAATTAGAAGTTAATAAAACATTTGAAAAATGAAAAAAAAAGAATTAAGGGCTAAAACAAACAAAAAAGAAATCCAATAACTAAATAGAAATCAAGAGATGGTTTTTTTAAAGGTCTGTTAATTTCATAGGACAAATTTGATGACATTTTACAATTAAAAAGCAATTTAAAAATCGAGTTGGGAGCATAAGGCTGAAGAATGAAGAATATGATAAGTGAAATTCAAAAAAATAATATGGTGGTTGTGGTGATAGAGGGGGTTATCAGTAGCTGCATTAAAGGGGTTTGTGAAGAAGCATCAAGAAAATAGCAAAGGTGTAAAGTAAGAGGAAGCAGTATCCCAACTCTCCTGCAACCATTCTGACAAAGATTGAGGAAAGGTGCCGCACTGAATAGTAGTATACTACTCAGAAATAATTCAATCATTGATCCAGACTAGCACAAACAGAGAGCTGTCTAAAGACCTGGAGAGAGTGAGGAATGAGTTCAGTAACAAGGTCCATGCAGAGTCTTCTACCACCTAGTAATTGGCTAAGGCCTGTACCTATGTGCAGGTGTGTAAAGCATCATAGATAATGAATATCAACATAACATATTTGCTCCAAATAGCATAAAACTTAAAGGAAAAAGTTGAGTTAAATTTTAGTAAAGTAAATTTTATTAAGAACCTTACTGTACTTCTTTCAGACCTTGACACATTTAATAAAAAAATGAACAAGAGTGAAGTTAGAGACCTGAATAGAATTTTAGAAAAGTTAGATATGGTAGATCTCTGACAATTTTTGAATGGGAATAGAAAGGAGTATATATAATCTTAGTTTTACATGGAATATTTACAAAAATCAATGATATTTTAAAGTGCAACCAAAAAAGTCCAAAAAAAAGAAGTCACACTTTCTTATGGACCATAATGAAATCAAAATTACGTTAAAGAAAGGATTAAAAATTAATAGATTAGATAATGTAATCCTAAAAACCAGTAACTCAAAGAATTTTTTTTAAATAAACAATAGATAATTTCATCAAAGAAAATGACAACAATGTGACAATACAAAATTTTTTAGATGTAGCTAGAGCAATCCTTAGGGGAAAGTTTATATCTGCAACATTTTCACCAATAAAATGAAGAAAAATCACTGAATTGGGCATACAACTGAAAAAAGAAGCCTCAAAAAATCAGCTAAAAACCCCAGACTAGACTATTACTAGACTAGAAGTTCAAAAATAAAAGATTAACAAAACTAAAGGCAAAATTCCATCAAACTAATCATTAAAATGAATTTTTTAAAAACAAAGCAAATTAATACAATAACTAATCTGATTAGTTTATCAAATTTGATTAGCTAATTAAGTTAATCTGATTTTTTGAATGAAAGAAAAAATTATCAGCATCAAAAATGAAAAAGAGAATGCACAACAATTAAAGATGAAAGAAAGCAAATTATTCAACTCTTTTATTCAACTACATGGCAATAAAACTGATGACTTAAATGAGATGGGTAAATATTTACAATACTATAAATGCTTAGATCAATAGAAGAAGAGAGTTTAACTAGCCTAGTCTTGAAAAAATAAATTTAATAAGCCACAAATGACCACCTAAATAAGCCCTCCCCCTACATGTCAAAATGGATTTTCCAGTATTTTATCAAGCATTCAACAACTAATTAATCCCAATATTAGGTAAGTTCTTTGAAAAAAAAAATAGGAGAGATCAAATTACTTCTATTATCCATATACTGTTTTAATATCTAAATCAGGGAGAAAAAATAGAGAAAGAAACTATGGATCAATGTCTGAAATTTATATCACTTGAATATAAAACATTTTAAATACAATATTACCAAAGAGATTGTTCTAACATTTAAAAATATTATACACTATAAAACAAGTTAGGTTTATACCAGGAATACATAGTTGCATTAAAATTAAGAAAACTCTAGTTATCTAGACCCTATTAATATAAACAATACAAATCACCTAGTTATATTTACAAAGGCTTAAAACACTTTTCACAAGGTTTAAGACCTATTTCAACGAGGAAAACTAAAAAGCATGGAAGTAAATAGTCATTGCTTCCCCTTTCCTCCCTCCCCCAAGCTAAATAGAATGTATCTAAAACTAAAAGTTAGCAGGGTATGTAATGGTAATAGACTGAATACCTTTCTCATAAAATCAGGGGAAAAGAAAAAGTGTCCATTATCCCCACTCTTATTTGGTTTATTTCTAGAAATGCTGACTATAGCAATAGGAAAATGAAATCAAGGAAATAAATGTAGGAAAGTAGAAATAAAAATAATTTCTTTTGCAGATGATATGACTCGGTTAGAATTCTTAAAAATGAAATGATAACAGATGGAAATACAAAAGGATTCATGGCCAATCAGGACAGTTTTGAAAGTTAAATGCTGACTTTATTTTATTTTATTTTTTTAAATTTAATTTTAGTTTTCAACATTCATTTCCCAAAGATTTTGAGTTAAAGATTTTCTTCCCATCTCTCCCCTACCCAGTCACCCAAGATGGCAAGCATAATGAATAAGCCTTCCCCCCAATCTGCCCTCTATTACATGCCCTTTAATCCCCCCTCCCTTATTTTTTTGTAGGGATGATTTTATTTTATACTTTAAAAGAAAAGCAAACTCTACATAACAGTGGTTGATAATTTCCTTTACAATTCTTTACTTTTTGCTGTTCCCTCTCAGGGGAGCATTCTAATCTGTTGACATTAGTTCTTCTGTTAGCCATTTTTGTCTTGGAGCTGCTACTTTTGTTAAATGCAAATATTAAGCTTGGAAAGGATAAGTCTATGATCAGTCAAGCACTCCATGCCACACATTGGCTTTGTCACTCTCACATACTGTCTGTCTCATCTCCTTATGATGTCATAATCTATTAAATGCCACTTTGTACTGCAAGGTTTCATTCATGAAATTTTATTGTGTTTGGGTAAATAGAAGGCAATGCTGGTCATGAGATGATACACAAGTCTTCAGTAGTAAGTGACTATTGCTGGTGCTGTTTCCAACTCCATTCCTCCAAAAGATTCCCTGCCATGTCTGGTAGTTTGTCTACACTAGCATTAAAGTCACACAGAATTATAAACTTATCCTTTTTTGACACATTGATGATGAAGGTCTCCCGTCTTCATAAAATTTTTCTTTGGCCTCATCAAGACCAAATTTGGGAGCATCGGCACTGATGATGGTGGCATGATATTTTCCTGCAAGTAGAAATCACATTGTCATGAGTCTGTTGTTTACTCCTTTTGGCACAAACTACCAGACATGGTGGGATCCCTGACTTCTGCGGTAAACAGGCCAGTATTAGGTAAGCAGACGATTTTTAGGACACGTTTTCTAGTCCCTTCCTCATACTAGGAGGTGAGCAATGAGCACCCAGGTAGCTGCTGAATTCCCCTGCTGCTTCAGTCCTCTGAGAAGATGACCCTATGGCCTGGATTGTACAGTATTGTGCAGGATTGTGACTATAACTCCCAGTGTATCTGCACTTACTGCTTCATTACTTGCCTATAGTCATAGGACTTTGACATAGGTAAATATGATAAAATGATATGTATGATGTCTTCTGATTAATGCATAAATTGGATTTAAACGAGACAAAGTTGCTCATAGCTGCAAACCTCAGCGTTTCTACCAGAGTTATTGGAACCCAGGGGCAAGACAAATTCAAGATGACTAGCGAAGGCTCAGTATGTAATGGATGACTTTGGTGTCTTCAATGTCTAACCAAGAACTTCACAGCACCTGTTTCTCCTGCCTTCATGGCCATTGGAACAAATTGTTCTCATTTGCCCATTACACTGGGGGAATCTTTACATGCTTTGTGTAGATAACTTCCCCCTTCCCTGATGGGTCTGAGACCCCTCAGTTACTCTTAACTTGGTTCAGTGTATCTGATAGGGTGTTTGGGATCTATGTTGGTAAACTCAATTTGTAATACCAATTTGTAACATCAGGAGTGATGGGGTGCTTGGGATCTATATTTGTAGCATCAGTCTATAAAACTTTGTAACAGTTTTCTACCAGTTTGTAGAATCACACTCCATCCCCCCCGTCCTCCAGTCTCAGAGCATTAACTGTCCCTTTTCCCTCTGCCCCTAGCTTCAAAGCATTAATTGTGCCCAGCAACAACTCATGGATTGTTTATCTCAGCCTTGAAACACTAACAAGCTATACCTATCAATCCTTCACAAAAGTATCTATAAACATTCCCACTTAGGCAACTATTTTCTCCCCCTTGCATAGTGTCTTTTTGCCCCCATGAATTCTTTGGTACCCTATCTCTAGGTTGACTCCTTGGCTGCCTCAATGAATCCTATCTCTGGGTTAACTCCTTTGCCTATTATCCACTGAGTCTCCTGTTAACCTTGGTTCCCAGACATCAGTCGTTCCCAGACATCAATCCTGTCAAGCATGACACTGATGGGTGGCAGACTGGGCACTTCTCCATCAGTCCTTGACCACTGGCTGACTTAGTGACATTTCAAGCCTGAAACCACAACCTTAGGAAGATTCCCCCCCCACCCTTGGGCTTTTTCCCAGTGAATCATGGGCAATACACCTGCGCAGTTACATTATACTATCCCCACCTTAACTCCTCCCTAATCCCACCCTTAATCACCTAGTTAGCATAATTCGCATGGGTTCTACTACGGATGATTCTATATAAATCCTAATTCTACCCCTTTAAGGTTGCAAGTCCCCTAAGGATCCTTGCCCGCTGTAAAGTGTATAATAAACTTTTTCAACTCTGACTCCAAGTAAGGCTGAGCTGAATTCTTTCCAGACTAAATTGCAGGTTCTGGTCTTAAGATAAGATCAGAGTCCCTGCTGAACCTAATAGCCATCCCTCATCATATCTGCCCAAATGATTTACTGGCATGTGGCCACTTCACATGCTACAGCTTCTTAGAGTCACAGGTGAGAATTAGGTGGAGCAGGGTAGATACCAAAGGTGGAAAACAGGCCTGGAAAGGGCTCAGCCTCAGCAGCTCTCACACCAGAGGTACCTTCTTCTCTGAACACACTCTATGGTCACATACACAGAATTCTGGTGAATGAAGAGTTAACTAGATTTGTTTCTTTACCTTGCTTAGAGTAAACTTTAACTGTTTTGCTATGCTATCTATTTGTTCCAAGTTTTAGAAGATAGTCTGTCGCACCCAGATAAAGCATACTAAATAAGCTTTGCAGTTCTCTGGCTTAAGAAACTCAGCTAAATTAAGAGGTAACACTTTCTTAACCCTTTGAAAGGCATTGCAAATTGAAAGGGTTTATAAATGCTTGATCAGTTGGAAAACAAAAGATTTTGATCATTCACAGTTCATCAAGGATCAACAGATAAACATTTAGCTGAGAATTAGTTTCATGCTGTTCTCCACTGATACAAACCAAGCTCAAAACCCAGACAGCCCAGTCATATGAATTTTTGTCCCTTGTGTTTTTCTGGTAGGTTCCTATTATAAATATGTACCCATTCTCTCCTACAGGTACTAAGTGCATTAGTGGAAGAGTGTGACCAAGATTAATTTGAATTTGCTTTAGTATATGAATACTTCTGATATTTTTATTATTTCTTTTTCCTTGTTGATAAGTAAGTAGTTATTTTTAAGATCTAAAAGTGTCATTATTGTATCTCATTTGTGAAAATGGAAATGTATTAATAGGACTTCAAAAGCTAAAATATTTAATTGAGGAACACTATATTTTCCCTCAACAGTTACCCCTAGGATCCTGAAAAATATTTGAGTTGAGGAAGGGTGGTCTTTCTCCAAGAACCTTGACCACCCAGTGTTTGGAATGAGCCAGTTACTAGAGAGTAAGTAGGTGTTTAAACATTCCAGTGCAGAGGCATGAAGCACTACAGAGTAGGTAACAGTCCGACACCACTTGGTCATTACATATATAAAGTACACTTGGATTATACACACATCACTTAGTGGAGACTCTAGCCATTTATATAACTTCTTCAATGGTAACCCCTGGGAAGTCATTTGTCAGCTAGGTAGTATGATGGTTAGAGCGCTGGACTTGGAGTTAGGAAGCTGTAAGTTCAAATCTAGGCTTAGACACTATTAGCTGTTTATGGTCATGTCACTTAACCTCCAGATGGAGTTTCCTTATCCATAAAATGATGATAATAATAGCACATATTTCCTAGCATTGTTGTGAGAGTAAAGTACTACAAATATTAAAGCACTATGTAAATGCTATCTATTTTGCAAGCTATTATTGTCAGCCTGGTTACTGGTTGTATAATCTTGGCAATAGTAGTAAAACAATAAATTCTATACTCTTGTTGTCCTCAGACCCACTGGTACTTAGTGACAGTCCTGAGCTCATTGACTGAAGTCTCTTCCAGAGTTAGCTCGCTACTTAAAGAACAGGTCACTGACACTGGAACACTGGCTGTCCAAGAGGATAATGGCACTGGGGTCCTTGCTTTTGGAGAGGTTTCCCTTTTCCTCTTCATTGAAACACATATAACTCAATTTTTCACAAAATGCATATATATACTATGGAGTACACCATTTTTTAATATTTAAAAATGTATGAATTTGTAAAAAGTAATATTTAGAACTGCTTCTACTCCTTGTTATTCACCCTTACACATGGCTCACCCTACATGGCTATCTACCTTGTCTATCCTAAGTCCTGTCTGTGTTCCTGGCAGCAAACATCTCTTTTCCCTTCCTTCCCCCTCCCCTTTCCAACAATAATTGCCAGGCATTACAACAGAAAACAAAAACAAAAGCCAAAATAATTCAGAAAAAGAGGATTCTCCTACTAGATCTCCAAAGTTTGTTTAGATGATAAAAGAAAGGACAGTACAAAGAACAGGACTTTCTAAACTCTATATTACCCTTTCCCCAATCTCTGAAGGTTTGATGCTAAGACAGAATTTGTCCATATTTAGTAAGAAAGTGAACTATCTTTTTAGTGCCTAAGTAAGAGAAGTTCTCCAGGTGATCTTGTGACAATGAGAACTCTGTATTACAGTGCTTGAAGTTACAAGAACAAAATGAAGAGTTGGTACATTTGGACATGAATACCCACGAACCACATAATAAAATGTTGCCAAGAGTTAGGGGTCCTGACCAATACAGCAATATGTTTTGCATGATTGAACATGTATAACCTATAACAAATTGCTTACAGTCTCAGGAAGGGAGGAGGGGAGGGAGGCAAAGAGAAAATATGGAACTCAAAATTTAGATAAAAAAAAGAATATTTAAAATTGTCTTTATATGTAACTGGGGAAAAATAAAATACGTTTTTTTTTTTTAAGTTAGGGTTTCTTCATAGGTTAATAAATGTTGTCACAGTCTACAAAGATACTCCCAGCCAAGAATGTTTGAAACTCAAATGAGATAATGGACGTAAAGTATTTTGCAAACCTTAAAGTGCAATATAAGTGCCAGTATTATTATTAGCCTCCAGCCACTGGGCCTCAGGTCTGATGATGACTTCATTTCCTCAGCCTTCTCTTGCACTCATGCTGAACTCAAGTAAAGTTTATAGAGTAATACAGGGGTTTGCTGGTAAATGTTTAACAACCAGACTCACTGGAAAAAAAAAAAGAAAATAAATGCCTGGATTCACACTTTTAAGTTTAATCTGAATTATTAATATTTTCCTAAGTCTAGACAATTAACAAAACAATAAGTCAAGCCCTGATTTGTAGCTATTTTTGTTTATTTATATTTATGATATTTTTTATTTCTGAGGTTGTAAATACACTGAAAATTTAACAATTGACTTTGTAAGCCCACCCTAGCCCCTATTATGCTCTCAAGGCAACTGTGTAGTCTTAAGATTGATTTAAAAATTTTTATCTGAACAAGGATAGATCCTAGAAATTTGCAGCTACCTGGGGTGGGGGTGGAGAGAGGAAAAGACAATTCTGCCTTAAAAGCCGCCTTACGAACTCTGGGGAACCCCATATATTTGGATCTCAAGGAAATCTCCTATAATTTCTTCCTTTTTTTTTTTGGAGGGGGAAAGGTAGGGCAATTGGGGCTAAGTGACTTGACCAAGGTCACACAGCTAGTTTTTGTGTTAAGTGCCTCAGGTCAGATTTGAACTCAGGTCCTCTTGACTCCAAGGCTGGTGTTCTATTCACTGTACCACCTAGCTGCCCCCTCCTATAATTTCTAATAGACCTTCTCAAATTTGTCCATCCTCTTGGTTGTGAGATCAATGAGTTGCCTGTTTATACAGCACTCTGCACCCCAAACTCAAAAGTAATCTTGAAACTCTGAAATTTCATGTCATTTGAGGATATAGACTTAGTTTTCTGAGTATATTGGCATTGAGTGCCTTGCCAAGTTACAACTACCTGGATAAAGAGTCTAAAGGCCATATATAAAATGCTACTTGCATGCTAGATTGTCAAATCACAAATAAATTTGAATTCTATGCCTTGGGTCACCAACCAGGTTGCAAATTCCCTAAATGTGTGGAACCTACTAGCCTTTTGTATCCCCTTAAACTTGGGACTTATAGTAAGCACTTTATAAGTATTTGATTAATGAAGCTGAGTTCTATTTTAAGATCTGCCATTACATCTATTTTTAGAACAATTCTTTGGTTTATCTAGTGTTCAGTTTGGTGTGTCAAAGCTAACCCTTTGTGACCACATTTGAAGCTTTGGCAAAGATACTGGAATGGTTTGCCATTTCCTTCTCCAGCTTATTTTACAGATGAGGAAACTGAGGCAAATAGGATTAAGTGACTTGCTCAGGGTCACACAACTAGCAAGTGTCTGAGGACAGATTTGAACTCGGTAAGATGAGTCTTCCTGACTCCAGGGCCTCCACTCTATCTGGTGAGCGACCTAGCTACCCTCAATGTCTCAAGTACTCACCCACAAAAGAGCCAAAGTTAATTGTGAATTAATCTGACATCTATTTCCATACTTCATACCAGGTAATGACACTTACCTCCTTCCTAGAAAATCTAAGAGGAATAATGAGCAAGAAGCTCATTATTCCACTCACTTTAAAAGTGTGAAGTGTTATGTAAGAATTAGGTGAGGTAGGTCATTATTATATAATGTGCTTCTTGCTATAATGGTTTGGCTGTAATGTACGAAGGCCTTGGAGGCAAGCCACGGAGTGCAAACAGTACCATCAACATGCATCAACTATAAAAGATTAATACGTACCACTTATAATCATAGGTACATCTGAGCCCACAGGAAATACCTAACCTGCAATCTCCTCCTCAGTGTGGTCTGGCAGGACAAGTGATGCTAGTGTTATAAGTATTTATTACTCAATGGAGATGAAAAATGTAAGAAAAATTGGGGTGGGTGTGAGAGAGACAATTAATGGAAAAATCTCTCAACAATAGAAACTTTTTTCATAGTTAAGCCTGATGGGATGAGAATAGGATGAGAGAAGAATCTGGCCCCAGAAACTGTTTTTGCTCATTTTGTTTCCTGACTTCATGGCAGGATTCAATCTTTAAGAACTTCAGTTGGAAATTCATTTTTTATATAGAGCTATCCAAAAGCTCAGTGGGCCACCTCCAGAGAAAGGAAGTTTCCCCTTAAAGTATTCAACAAAGACCGGATGATCACTTAACTGTTTTGTTGTAGTGGTTATTCTTTTAGGAGCGTGGGTTGGTCTAGATGTTCAATGAGGTCCCTCCCACCTCTGAAATTCTGTGATTCTGTTAGTTTATATTTGAAATTGCAAACATTTCTTCTAGTTAACATGATAATTGCTAGTGGTACAGCAATAATAATATAATAATAACTAACATTGACATAATACTTTCAGGTTTGCAACGTACCCTACATGTATGATTTCATTTGATCCTCACAATCACCCTTTGTAGCAAATGTTACCATTCTCTTGATGAAGAGACTAGAGCAGAGAGAGGTTAAATGACCTGTCAAGAGTCACACAACTAATAAGTAACTTTTGCAGAATTGAAACCCAGGTCTTGCTGATTCTAATTCCAGCACTATTCACACAGATTCTCTAGTTATAACTTCTTTTATAATTCATTTGCTTTTTTGTGCAGAGTACAGTGCTGACTCTGGACTCATTCTCCCAACCTAGACTCAGACTAATAGGTTGAGTTTCCAAAACTGAGCTAGCTACTACTCCCCTCAAGATACTTGGGATAGCCCTGAAGCACTGAGGTTTCTGATACTACCTCTCATCCAGTTGGGTCTCTTCATTTCATTTGACCAGCTTTTCTCCCCAATAACTGTTAACTTTTACAAAGGGATATTTACTATGAAAGATATAGCAAGGATTGAAGTACAATAAATCTCCCCAAATCAGGGAAATATTTTTTCCTCCATAAACACTCAGGCCATGGGAACAATGCACTCAAATTTAAAGTCCTTGCTTATAACATATTTTTCACCCCCCCCCCCTCCAAGGGCAAGGGGCATTTTCTGACTCTGTAAGTCCTTTTTTCTCTTCTCAAAGTCCACACTAAAGTCATTTTGGGGGTACAGTAGAGCTGATGGATAAATAATTCCCTTGCTTTTAGGATATGGTGTCTCAATTGACCTGCTGCATTGATTGATTGTTGGGCTGGCTTATGCAGGTCACTTCTCCCAGATTGGCTCTTCATCTGATTCAGTTACTATTGCTATCAGTTCTAGTTATAACTTGGATTTTTGGTAGCTTCCCTCACTTTCAGAACCTCAAATGGTTATAATTATGTCTTTTTGTCTTCTATACTAATTCATCCTAGATCAGGAAAGAATAAATACTGGAAACAGAGCCACCTTGTATTCACATGCCATATGGTAGCAGAATAGGGAACCAAGGGCACTTAGGTAAGATGATGATACTCATATATTCATTTATTTCCCACCTGCCCATGTTCTCTTAGATCAGACTCTATCATGCCCCCAAGAACCTCATTATCAGGAAACTAATCATCCTGCAGAAACTCATCATCCAAGTCTACATCCTATAGATGTAGTATTAACCTAACCTTAGTATTTATTCAAATCTCATCAGTATCTGCCCCTATGATTAGAGGGCTGGAGGGTAGAGCAAAGAACTCCTCCCGAAGCTCCCATTTAAAGTGGCCACCCATTCCTTCCTTTTCCAACTAGCTATGTTCCTTTGAAATGGACTCCAGGTAACTTCCATTCCTTCCTCCTATGTCTTTTTAATTTCCTTTTGTGTATTATCTTCTTCCATTAGATTATAAACTCCTTGAGAAAGTACTATCTTTTTTGTATTTGTATTTTAACACTTAGCACAGTGACTGGAACATAGCAGGTCCTTGATAAATGGTTATTGACTGACCAACTGACTAACTGCTGCAGCTAATACCTTTCCCTCCACATGGAGGCCCACAGATTTCTTTCTCCTCACTCAAAAGCTATCAAGAAAGAGAGAAATTTTGTCCATTTAAGCCTTTTGCATAGATATCCAAAACTTGCATACATATTGACCGTGTTTTGGGGTTTTCTTGGCAAAGATACTGGAGTATTTTGTCATTTCCTTCTCCAGCTCATTTTACAGATGAGGAAACTGAGGCAAACAGTTATGTGACTTGCCCAGGGTTGTACAGCTAGTAGCCATCTAATACCTACCTTAAAGAGATGTTGTGGGGAACAAATGTAATAATTTATGAAAAGAATTTTGCAAAACTTAAAAATACATTAGAAATGTTGGTGATTGTTATTTGTGTAATAAAGAGGGTTTTCACTTGAGAGGATATTAGAAGAGATGCAAAAAAGTGAAACATTTAAAATATATAGAAGAGAGCAGAAGGAAATTCAGAAGGGGATAAAAATAAATGAGACAGTTTTGCTACTACCATGTCAAATTTACTTTAAAAAACCAAACTACATGGAGCAGAAGTACAAGATTCCATATAAAATCCTCTTTTTTGTTCTTTGTATATTGAATATTCATTCATGTTTGTCTATGCCTGTTAGGTTAATAATAGAGAAGAAAGACAGAAAGAAAAAAAGAGAGAAAGAGAGAAAGGAAGGAAGGAAGAAAGAAAGAAAGAGAGAAAGAAAGGAAGGAAGAAAGAAAGAAAGAAAGAAAAAGAAAGAAAGAAAGAAAGAAA